>NW_027279316.1:210000-420523 GCF_046629955.1 Centroberyx affinis | reverse complement strand
CTGATACCACACATACCTAACATTGTTTATAACAGTGTAGAGGAGGAGCTGCTCATTAAAGATGTGTGGTTTGGTCGTATATTCATGTTAGAGAAGCAAAGGACTGACTGTAAGATCACCAGTATGGATTCCTCAACCAGCTGGAAAGATCTGGGCAAATGAACAAGAAATGCTCTGTCCTCCCTTAACAAATACCATCAAAGGCACTTACTGGACATGTAAGAGAGAGGTTGCAATGAGGGAAACCAGGAGTGAGTGTATGTACAGTATATGTAGGGCTGCAACTAATGATTATTTTCATTGTGATTAATCTGACAATTATTTTCTCGATTAATCGATTAGTTGTCTGGTCTATAAAATGTCAGAAAATGGTGAAAAATGTGGATCAGTGTTTCCCAAAGCCCAAGATGACGTCCTCAAATGTCTCGTTTTGTCCACAACCCAAAGATATTCAGTTTACTGTCATAGAGGAGTAAAGAAACCAGAAAATATTCACATTTAAGAAGCTGGAATCTGAGAATTTTGACTTATTTTTCTTAAGAAATTACTCAAACCGATTAAACGATTATCAAAATAGTTGGCGATTAATTTAATAGTTGACAACTAATCGATTAATCGGTTCATCGTTGCAGCTCTAAGTATATGTGTAATCTTCCACTCCTTCCCAGTGGCTCTTCCAGACTAGTCCTACTCATAGTATTCTGTTACAGCACCGCACAGCCATCTTAGTAGGAAAATAACGGGTGACTGTAATAAATGAACAGGTGGTTATAATCAAATGACAGCCACAGCCGATGAGTTACCATGTTGGTAGGAAATGCGTGTGACATCATGGGAATACTATGAATACTGTAGATATGAATGAAGTCACTCAAATTAGGGTTGAAAACTGTTTTTGTTTGCAGCTTTTGATTCATTTGGATCATTATTTGGCTCATCTTTAGAAGCCTCTGTCCTTCAAACGCTACCAAAAAAGCCTTAGATTTGAACCAAGACTCTAATGAGAATGAATCATGTAAAGAGCCAGATAGAGAACATTTACTGTATCAGACTGACAGAAAGGCACCCACATAGCTATGCCTCTTGCTGGCTCCTGCAAACTGCAGCTCTCCGAAGGCGTCGGTCGGGTACTCGGAGGAGTGCTGGGCGCTGTCCCAGTGGTTAACGATGGCCGTGCTGAAGTAGTCGCCGAGGGCCACCGAGGCGTGGGCGTCCCTCGCCCCGCCACACTGGCACAGCCTGCCATTACTGAGAGAGGCAGGGGGACAATACATCAGTTGATAAACTCATCTCGCTCTTCTTCTCCTGCATCTCCACAATCATCAAAATGACATTACAGATGTATCATTATCACCTCAACTTTCTCATATTTTTTTTCCAGTATTTTCAATGTTTGGCACCTTCAGTTTAGGCTTGGCTAGAGCTGCAACAATTTAATCGATTAATCGATTAGTTGTCAACTATTAAATTAATCGCCAACTATTTTGATAATCGATTAATCGGTTTGAGTAATTTCTTAAGAAAAATAAGTCAAAATTCTCTGATTCCCGCTTCTTAAATGTGAATATTTTCTGGTTTCTTTACTCCTCTTTGACAGTAAACTGAATATCTTTGGGTTGTGGACAAAACAAGACATTTGAGGACGTCATCTTGGGCTTTGGGAAACACTGATCGACATTTTTCACCATTTTCGGACATTTTATAGACCAAACAACTAATCGATTAATCGAGAAAATAATCGACAGATTAATCGACAATGAAAATAATCGTTAGTTGCAGCCATAGGCTTGGCATAGTTACCTGAAAGAATCTTCTACAAAGGTGGTGCACACTCTTTTCTTGATGATTTTGGGGATCCAGCTCTGAAAACATTTTACACACACACACAGGTTATTGTTTATTACCTTGTCATTTGCAACATATCTCTGTCTTATGTGCGTAATAATTAAAACACAGCCTGTTACTTTTTGGGGACTTGAATTTCCACAGGGAAAGATAGGACCGAAATTCATATGACTGCAGGGTCTTTGAACTTTCGTGTATGCCAACTGTTGACTTTGGCACAGAGGAATAGAAAGGTGGGGTTTGGTGAGCAGGGTTGTGCCTAAACGAGTGGCTGCCACTTCTGGCAAACTGCTGTCATTTTCTACTCTGGTCTGTTGATGTTGTGGGACAGATGGTCAGCACACAGAGGCTATATCTTCGTGGCACGTGCGGCACATTCGTTATAATATTTGTAAGGATGTAGTTCACTTTCGGTTTCTTTAATGTTATAGAGTGCGCACTAAGCGACTGTCTGGAGGACTCAAGATATCAATGTTTACCACTGAATATACTGACACAGCGATAATCAGTGGTTAAGAAAGTCAGCAGAGCTCCAGTTGGAGGAAATTAAATGTGCCCTGCATGTTACTGGTTCTTCTTAAATTTGTTTCAAATAGCGAGGCTGTTTTTCAAGATAACGGGAAATAGCCTATGTGCTTTCCGAAAATGTACAGTTACATTATCCAATTCAATATGCGTCGGCATGCAGACATCACTAAAACTAAAAAATATGTTTGATTTTTTTTCCCTTTCGAGGGTAAGGGGGTTGAATTTTGTATAGCTGCAAGCACATGCTTTTCGCCAATTAGATAGCTGTTATCTACCTCAAATAAACAGGTTGATACAAGAACTGCTGTCTGTAATTAAAGACAGCTGCAGTTATTTTTCCATCGAGGTTAGCATAACGTCCCAGGAACTGGACGCTGGTAAACGCTTGGTACGACGTTGCTCATGTTAAATTATTAAGTGAAAGTGCTCTCATATTCACTTTTACAACCAGGATGCGTAGAAAACGGCCGCTGAGTCTGTTTGATAGTCTAATCAGTGATGTTGCATAGCTAATTCACCGTAATACAGTTAAGTTGTAAACTGTCGAATGTGCCGTCCCCGCACCAAAGTCATCTTCCGCTGAGTTCACACACTACTGTATCGCAATGTAAACAAACCAACAGAAAGTTGGCACGTTTAGACACGACACCGGCGGCTAAAGCTTCATCGCATTTGGTTTTCCAGGAATACCGGTGTTCGTGTTGTATTTCTGCCACCATCGGCTACGTGCTGTCTTTCCTAAGTAAGTTAGGCTGCCTCCCCAGCCGGTAAGCCACCGTGACTCATGTGTCTTCATTTCACAAGCATACATCAGCCCGAACCTCACAATCGCTGCCCAACCACAACATAGGTGACTTTCCGCCGTCTGGATTCCTTTCTTTTTCGTGTTGTTGCAGGCTTCACAAAAAAAAATCACAATCTTACTTACGTGTCATTACAGTACGAGCCTAAAACTTTGAATGACACCCACCTGATCCTTCTCAGATTTAGACCTTTCCCTCCGCCGCCTCCTCTCCTCCTTCTTCCGTGCCGCTCATGTTTTGTTTTTGTTCCCAGTTTGGACTCAGAGATAAATCGTAAAAAGAAGTTCAAGTTTTCTTTCTGGCCACTTTCCAATTAGGTACAGGAAACTATCAAAAATGCCATGTTTAAATCCTCGCTCCGCAGACCAGTCGGAAACAAGGTGCAGAGCAGAACAGGTGAGGGTGTGGTTTTGTTTCAGCAGGCTGAAAGGAAAGGGAGAGCAACCTGACCTAAAAAAAAAAATCCTTTCAAAGTTTGAAAATAGGAGGGGCCACTTATAACCACTAGACGTGTAAAGTCCATGGAGGCATGATAACAGATAGGGCTAGAGAGCAAGGGATTCATATCATCATACCAGAGTGGATTTAGGAAGAAAAGGTGTGATAAGGATGCTCAGGTCAAGAGAGAAGCAGTGATTTTCTTTGATGTGGAGAGGGGAGTTGCTGATTAAACATTTAATTGGATTAGAGATTTCTTGTTTAAAGGATCTATTCAGGTTATTGGTTCAGCTTTATCTAGTAAATACATAGTAGTACTCCTCAATTAAGTGTGATAAGTCCTTTACTGTTTTCTATTAGGCTATGATTAATGAGTCCTCTCTGGAGTGAAACTAGGTGTTGGAGACAATGGGGCCAGTCTGAAAACAGGGAGAAATTTACAGTATGTGGCAAAGAAAATCCAAGTTTCTGATCAGAAGTTAAAAATGATAAAGCGGTGTATAAATGGCAGGATAAATGGAGAAATCAAAGTAATGTTAGTGTAAAAAAGGACATGGGCTAAAGGTAGAAACAGAATGGGAGGATGAGACTCCAGCTGGGGCATAGTGGGCTGAATACAGTTTTGCATAGGCTATTCCAGGGAAACATCCAACAGGATTGTGTGAATATTGGCAGGAGCAGGAAATAGTTGAACATGTTTTACTAGAAAGAGAGAGAGAGAGGTGTGGAAATTGGGGGATAGCGGTCTACAATGGAAAGGATGATGCAAGGAAATGTAGGATTTTTGCCAGATTTTCTGAAAGACAGGGGTTTATTAGAACGGATTTAATTACAAGTAGTCTTATAAAACATGATTAGTCATTTATGAAACCAGTAGATGGCGGTAATACAACAAATGAGGATGTAAACCGCCGGTAAAGAAGATAATCACAGACGTCTAGGCTTGTAGACAGTGGTGTTAAATAGTGCCATAACCGCCAAGAGCAGCTGGTTTTAGTTTCAAAATCACAGATCATTTCACAGAATAGCCCCCCCTCCTTCTCTGAGTCAACTTGTGCTACTTAGTGATATCAGACGAGATGTTTGGTTGCATGAAAACCTTCATAGCCTTCTCTTGGCCCTTGATAGCGGCATAACAGGCTTGTGCAATAATCAACTTTTTTTAATTCAGTCATGTTCGCCTAAAAAAGAAGACAGAACTCCACACCCGCGTTCAGTTTATATTAAATATTTATTTTACAATGAATTTAAATATTGAAGCATTTATATATTTCTTTAAAAAGTCTCATGATTAGGCATTCCACTCGATAGGCTATTGAAACATCCACCTTCCACGTGCGTACAGAGCACGGATCCATAATGAGTACCAGTCAGTAAGTAAGTAGACATATTTTGTGTTAAATAGATAGAGACAATATTCAGAAACTCTCTCCGCCTCCTCAGTCCATCACTGTAGTCCGTCCTCCTGTCACTATCTGCCGTATCCATGCGGGTCGTGCGCTCTTTTCGACTCGTCCATCCCGCTCGTTTTGGCAATTTGATACAACTTGCTGGCCAGGATGTGAACCTCGCACGTGCCGAGCTGGCATCCGTGAGGCGCGCGCCTGGGACGGGACCTCACTGCGACGCTGTCAGTGATGAAGAGGAGAAGGGACAAAACAGTTAGGGTCAGTCTTTTATGACATCAAATACATTTACAGAATAATTTACAGTTTTGTAAATAAATCACAAAAACAATAATTTAGGTTTTGTTAACAGCCATGTAGTAAAGTAGCTGAAGTAAACATTTTATTTTCCCTTTTTATACAAGTCGACTTTCATGCATGTATCCTGAATCAATACTGCAGATATTTTCTTGAATATACAGTAGAATCAAAATATATTGTAACACAAAACTGTAGTCTATTGTCTTTGATTTCCTTGTGCTGTCTATAGTTCAGCAAGCCTGCAGTAAAAAGCAGGACTAGAGCTTCCTATTTACAGCCACTGCCACTATGTTGTGAATGGTTCCACTCCTCTGTCTGTACCTGTTTTCAGGGCGTCCATGTCTCGGTGTTTGTCTTCTGAATGAAATGGGATGATCCTCAGCTCTGGAGCGTGACCCTCCTGTGTGGACCTCTGACCTGTTGACATCTGATGCCTGGACACTGGTCCCCGGGGGAAAAGAGTCTGTGTGTGTCCTGTGGATCCAAACAGAGTGAGGCGTTGATTACTAATGAACCAAACAAGTATGAACACATCTGAATTTCAATGTTCTAACATGTATTATAGTGTGAGCCAATATTTTTTAAATTTCCTATCACTTTTGAAGCAGATCTTTTCAATGTTCCTTTCACAGATAAGAACTGATGGTGTGTTTATGGTCAGTGTGTCTTTTGTATGCTGTGTTGTTTTGTTGTTTGTTTACTGACCTGCGTGTTGGTCTGAGTGGAGAGGCAGCAGTCAAAGTGACAGTCAGTAGCAGCAGTACAGCTATCTCCATACTGCATTGGCCTGTGGCAGAGGAAAAAAAAGATTAATGTTGAGGAAAATATACTTTTCTGACAGCACATCACAGATTATCCATAATAAATGCTCTCTGAATCTCAGTATTAGCCTTAATAACATAGGGAAACAGCATTTTTATCTATTATCACATTTTTCTGATCAAAAGAACAATAACATGAATCCAGGATGAAACTCACCGTCAAGAAAATGCAAAATCCCGCTGTGGCTTTTTGAGTAAACCATAATCCTGAGGTTCAGCTGTAGTCTCTTGTTGATTGCTAGGTGTCCAAGTGTAGCATCCCTCTCCTCCCCTGGTCCTTTATACAGTCATGGTGGGGTGAAGGGGGCGTGTCTGGAAGTTAGTCACTCGACCAACTCCCACGCTTACAATTAATCATTTGTCGTGGCAGTTTTATTGTCTATTTACAGGTGCTGTGATTGTAACAAAACAACCGTTTACCAACAGCGGCCAAGTCTCCATCATAACATTGTACTTAAACTTACAGTGACCTTGTACCTTCTGTGATGTTTACATCGATTCTTACGTTCAGTCCACTCTTTGCACACACACACACACACACACACACACACACACACATCCCCCTTCTTCCCCTCATCCACATCCTCCTCCCTCCTTCTCCTCCCTCACTCCACTTGCTGCTGAGCAATTGTTCTAGAAATTATTCTTTCATTTCCATCACCTGCAGGAAACCCCCAGAGCCAAAATAACCCCAATTCTCCTCCAGGTTTTTCTTTATCGTCCCATTTTCCTGCCCCTTTTGCCGTCACCGTGTTTATTCCTGAAACGTCCTTCAGACACGCAACCCCCCCCCCACACATACGTGTATCAAAAACAACCCCTTCATCTTCATCAGCTCCTTGCAATTTCCCACAAAATAATAAAAAAAAAGTGCAACTCTCAGGATTGCGTGTAGCCACATAGCAACACCCAGATTACTCTCCTTACAATTTCACACAAAAATAATAAATCACATATTAGAGATATTACTATGATAATTTTCAGGATTGGCACGTAGCCACATAGTAAATCTTTCAAGGAAATCATCCCATAATCCTTTATCTTTTAATAATAAGTCCATGGGGAGCCCAATGTCACGTTTTAATGTTTTCCCACCCCCTCTCCTCTCACTCACTCGCAGCTTCCCCTCTAGAGTCCTATTGTGTACTTTTCCTGTGAGTAACATCTGGGTATGTTTTGCCGTCAAAATAGTTGCGTTGAATCATCATCGGCGTGCGTGCACACATGCACATGAACAGCCAAATGACACGGCAGCCCCAGCAGATACATCACAGAGTGCTGTGAATTTACCTGATGATTAAGGGGTGGGGTTGAGTTTGACACCATGTGTTGTTTTACACTGACGCTACAGCTCAGAGCGTGAAGGCAGGAGTTACGTGCCAATAGACCACGCTATGACACAGCCTCTCTGCTCTGAATGACTCTGCACACCCAGTGACCAGTTCCTGTACACCTGCTGCCTTGCCTGTAGCAAATCGTTCATTTGGACAATACGATAGGCGGGAAAATACCGCCATAGAAAACATGGTGACCTTTTAGATTACAGGCAATTACATAATAATGACTGGAAAATAACTATGTCATTTCCAGGTCAAATACATGTAAGAAAACACTCTTTATAGCATTAGAGTGACTGGTAACTATTGGGCGATATACAAGTAAAAAGGTGCTTTTTACCGGACTCTGGGGTTTCTGTTGTTTTCTGTTATTTGTGTAGAGTTACTATGATTTGTATACCTATGTGCGTATTGTACATAGTCAGTATTGGTATATCTTTTCTAAAATATATAATGTGTTATTGTATGTACTCTACATTATAAGCAAATGAAACCTAATGAAAAAACATTGAAGTTAGTGCCACTTATCTACTACAATTACTGGTAAAAGCACCTTTTTTACTTTTATTACTCAGTACCAGTCACTGTAATGCTATAACTAGTTATTCCATCTATTTTACTTGGCTATTACTTGGTTATTTCCGGTCATCATTGTGTAATTAATGGCCTGTAATCTAAAAGGTTACCGAAATCCAAATAATTGCAAACATACTAAGACTAATAGAAACCTGCTATCACATGGTTTGTCACTGCTGCTGTCATATCGCTTTTGTTGGGTGAAAACATTTTATCCCCAAATGTAAACTTTTAAAGGGAGCTAAGAAAATCAGCCTTGTTTTGAGCTTGACCACAATGCGTTTTGATTTGATCTAACTGGTTTTGAAAAGTTTTATACCATAGAGGAGCATGTATCATGTAGTAGGAGGCATGTAATCATCATGTAATCATATAATCAAGCACGTAGGAGGGTTTTCCCAACCCATAGAGGAGCGTGTACTCCTTCAACTGAAGTTAAAACATGAAAATCACCAGACAGTGACGACATGCATTCTCTAGTCAGCAGCCTTTTACTCTTCATTCAGTAAGGTCTTTTCTCATGGCCTCATTCAGAAAACTTGATTAAGGTCAGCGAGACCATTTAGAAAATTTGTTATTCACCCTCTTGGAGAATATCAGGAGCTGTCTCTGTCTCTTGCAATACAATCTGGAAGTAGTTAGGAATCCATATGGAGCGCAATTAGTGTAATGCCCTCATCTGTCCCAGGCAATCAGATTCTCATTGAAAATGCTGAATTGATCTTTGAAAGCCTATAGAGGTCATTTGGGTTTAGGCTACATGTTGTGTTACAAGTGTTATGACAGCTACTAATGATGTTAGCCTGAGTCTGGGTGAACCAGATAGCGCTGGACTGCATACGTCAACGGCAATGACCGTTTTCTCGGCTGTTTTCCTCTGAGGTCACTGTCGGTCATTACTCTCATTCTTTCTGCTCTGACTTGTTGATATCTCGCATCTCAAGTATCTAATGCATCTTGAAGGAAAATGCATTTAGTTGCATGAGAGCACTTTGTCAGGCCTCCGCTGACTTTTATCCCCCTATCGCTGACGCAGTGTGCATCCTGTTGTTCAAAGCCTGCACTCACCAGCCCGCCGCTCCAGCCTCCCGGCCTTGCTTCCTCTACCCACTGGGCACAAGAGTGAGCATCCTGCCAGGAAAGGCCGCACTCACTTCCATGTCATCTTCTCACATGCTTCCTTCATCTCCATCCCCGGGGCACAGCGCGGTTTGAGTGTCTCCCGGGGGACTCAAGGCACATTGCAAGTGTGTAAACTTCAGTGGGGCAGCAAAGTGAGCATGATGGCTGAAAGTAGGTTAAAAGGAAATAGGAGATTTATTGGGAAATGTGTTTACTGTAAAAAATGTGAATGTCAACACTATATAATACGTATGTTGGGCTGTCATCCCCTGCTTTAGATTGGTTTCCGTGGCAGCTGTTTGTGTTTAGATTAGCTGCATCTGTATCTTATGTTTCAGATTATAATTTAAAAGTTTGCATTTGAGAGAAAGATTTTACAATGCACACCTGTTAAGTAACATACAAGAAATAAAAACATCCACTGGATGAGTTGGCTCCATCTTGTGGGACTGAGCATGAACAACAGAGTATAAAGAGCACAAACATGTAATTTATCTTTTCATTTCTGTGAATTGGAATATTTAATAATTGGACACACAGGTATTTTATGCTGTAACAGCTGAAAAATACTGAGGTTATCTCAGGTGACTCTGCAGTAGCTGGAATAGCCACAGTGTGATTATGCAAGCTAAAACGGGTAATATCAACTAAATCTTGATGGTTGTTTTAGTGATTGCCGAGCTATTAAGCGATTTGAATGAAAGGTTGTGGAAATGTCGGAGAGAGCAAGAGAAACACAGAGCTGCACAGCACAGGTCTGGAAAACCTGTAAAAGGTCAGAGGGTCAGCACTGAGAGATATAGGCTTAAAGTCCATTAGTGGATTATAACCATAACCACTCCATGGGTCCTGCATCTCTTGAGGATTAGAGAGAGAGAGAGAGAGAGAGAGAGAGAGAGAGTGTCAGCTTGAGTGCAGGAGAGTGAGTGGAAAGCACATCGTTGAATTGAGCGAATTTGAAGGGAGAGCGGCAGCACGGTGTGCATATGAGGACGGGACACTGGGAAGCAAGTTGAAGCACAACTAGGACAGTGACAGCACCTTGTGGCCGCCAGACCGATATCACCTGGGTACGGTAAGGTTAAACGAACGCATGGGGTGACAGTGAAAGTGTGCATAATCCTGATAATCTGTCTGTTGTCTTTGGTTATGTGTGCATCCTGACAAAGTACATTGATTTAGATTAGATTTAGATTCAGCTTTCACAAAACAGGATTTATCAGCATTCAAATTAATGTGATAAGTGATAGGAAGAGTAATATAATTTTTTTCTAAATGTTTACCATCTTTGCTCTTTTTTTACAGGTTTAATTGGTTTAGGCAGACTCAATTAAGGGCCAAAGATGTAAAGTGTATTGATGATGTGTTTTTTTGCACTTAATAATGCATAACCTCTGTCATTATCATCATCGTTGTGTAACCGTAATTTTGTTATGGCCTTAATGCCTCTTCCTCTGCCCCCCCCCCCCCTCCCTCTGGGTATGTGTGTGTGTGTGTGTATGTTTGTAGGAAGCATGGACTTGGACGTGGAGGGGATTATCCACTGCATCAGGCAGGGGAATGACAACGGTGTTCAGACACATCTACAGGAGTTCAACAAAGAGGTAACAACACACACACACACACACACAGTACAGTCTTAAGTCCTCATGTCTGGACAGTACAGCACTGGTTACTACAGTCGCCGACCATTTATCATGTGGTGTGTTACAAATAACGTGTAATATCTCTTTCCCGTAGTACGCCCAATGCTTCTTCTTTGATGCAGAGGAGAGGGACCGAAGGAAAGTAAGTTGTTTTACTTACTACGCCCCTCAACCAAAAGAGAGTTTACTACTAGACCGTTAACCTAATTCCCTCATCTGGTTGATCATTCCTGGACATTGGCACCTATAAATATCCTCACCCATCCACCCCTTCTCACTCCACCCCTCCCCCTCCCCCTCCCCCTCCCCCTCCCACAGACTGTCTGTGATTAGTAGTTCTGCTGTATCAGTTGTCCCTGATCCTCTCTCCTTGCTGCTCAGGCAGATTGAGCCCAGGTGGTGTAATTGAATAATGAACATACTGCATGCTAATCTATTCAACGCTGTCGGCTCTGTCTGTCTGGTAGCTGCTTGCTGAACAACAGATCTGATTTATGGTGCTGTCATTTATCTTTGCCTTGTAAACGTGTACTGATTTTGTTTTGTCTCTCTCTTCCAATTAATCAATCACTGAAAATGGACTGTCCACTTTCTATAGCAAAAAGAACTAGAAGAGGTACAGTACAGCATTTGTTTGAGTACAGCTACAAGTTGCAAATGTCTCACAGTGCAGATATAGTACATTGTATTCCACCTTAATGTAATGAATAAGCTTTAATGAGAGATTTAATCTGAATCTTTGCCTTGCTGTACCAGTTCAGGAAGAATAAAGTGAGGGAGTACGCCGATTCAGACTCCGACTGTGATGAGTACTGCCAGGATCGTGGCCTCATCCTCAGACAGGTACCTGGCGATGTCACTTCCTTACTACAAAAAATATTGATTATTGTACATTTTTGTTAGTTGTTCCTTTTTACAATGATATCAGTATGTGTCATTGTTCTCTGTCCCTGTCCTTAGAATTTAGCTGCTGTCCTGGTGAGGTTCATCCGTACGGGAGTGAAATGCCGCCTGCTGAGAGTTTGTCTGCGCACCCTTCGGATCCTCTCCAGGGACAAAAGGGTGCTGGACCCCCTGGTGACCGACAACGCTCTCCTGACTGTGGCCAAGCTGGCGGGGCTGACCACCAGCGACGCCGCCGAAGAGCCCGCAGACCTCGACTCTGAATTTTACGATAACGTCATCGCCTCCCTGGCCGAGGCCAAAGTGTTGCACGACATTGTGGAAGACGAAGGCGAAGTCGACTTCGACGACCGAGAC
This sequence comes from Centroberyx affinis, assembly GCF_046629955.1. Classification (NCBI taxonomy): domain Eukaryota; kingdom Metazoa; phylum Chordata; class Actinopteri; order Beryciformes; family Berycidae; genus Centroberyx; species Centroberyx affinis. The sequence continues at coordinate 408,441 of NW_027279316.1, read as the reverse complement.
GAGGAGTCCTCGGCGGTCGACGAGGACGCCAAGAGTGACACTAGCAATGCCAACAGCGGGGACATGGACGGCAGCGGCGGGTACGGGAGCCACAGGGCCAGCATCAACGAAATGTACAGGGGTGCGATCCACCACAAGGTCCTGCAGCGAGGGAGGAAGGACCGCAGGGAGAGCAGGATGGATGTGGAGGAGGAGGAGGAGGAGGAGGGGGAGCTGGGAGAGGAGGCGCAGAGGAAGGAGGCCATGAAGGTGCTGTGTAACGTGGTGTACAACAGCTCCTGGGCGCAGGAGAGGTTCAGCGCTCTCAGGTGGGCTTATGGGAGGACACACACACACACACACACACACACACACAGAACAGAACAGCACCGACTTTCAACAATTATGCAGGGAGAAATCCATCGCAGAAAAGGCATAGATACCAATTTCTCCACTGACAGTAGCCTCAATAGACCAGAATGCAATGCAGCCACAAGACATGATGTCTAACAGTGTATCCGAGTGTGGATTTTTCTTTTACATACATAGTCATTCACACATACTTGCTCTCTCACACACACCCCTGCACACACACATTCACACTTTAATTATCATCTCTCATAACCTTCATTGAGGATTTGTATAGGTCAACATTACAGTGCCAGCCAGCTGACCTGTTGTCCTGTTGGTCCTCAGGCTCATGTGCGGTCTGACGGAGCGTCTGTCCTGCAGTGCCAGCTGCCTGTCTCCCTCCAGCGGACAGTTTTATGAACTTCGCCTCATGTTCCTCATCACCGCTCTACGGCCAGAGCTGCGAGTTCAACTTCAGCAGGTGACGGGGGATACAGATGAGACTGTTGATGCTTCACTTGCGTACTCTATTATACTAACTTACCATATTAAATATAAAGTGCTATACTTATGATGATATATGATATATTATTTACCAATACACAGGTTCTGATGTAATTTTCCACTGAGCTATATCTCTTTTTCTTTATTATGTCAATTGGGAAACAACTGGTAAATCTATGGATCATAAAAGTGCACTATATAGAAAATAAATATATTAATATTGAGCAAGTGGGTGCAATTAGGAATTGTATTTCTCTACATCACTACACCAGCAAGGAATTTTCTGTGATTTGATAGAAGTGCAGTTTTTATTTCAGAATTGCCTCAAGCACTGCACAGCCCACCTCAGTATTCTTGGTCTATGCATGCTCTGGGTCTGTTTTTTCTCATTCGTCCCCCAAGCACTTGTTAGCGAACTGGCTTGGCTTGCTGTTTCACACTTGATTTCCTCTGTGTCTCCTCTTGCAGGAGGGAGGAGTGTCCATCCTCACAGCAGCTCTGGAGTCTTGCCTGGGGGTGCAGTGGAAGGACCAGTATGAGGTGGCGCTGGACCCGGCAGCGCCCCCCATCTCCCTGGAAGCCTCTCAGCGCACTACAGAGATCCTCAAAATCCTCTTCAACATCACCTACAGCACTCACAGGCAGGAGCCAAGTGAGGTCAGTGGATTTCTAGGAGCGTAAAACCTGGCAGCCTTCAGGTTTGATGTCAGAAGCTTTACACCAGAGGAAACTGTCCACATGGGAACTTTACTTCTTCCAGTTTAGAAACTCTGGGTTTGCATTACAGCTGGTCTATTAGTATACCTTAACTGTGTGGCCAACAAATTAAATAGCTAGGAAATATAAGATTGTTTTCAGCCCCATCTTCTCTGCTCCTTTTTTGAGGAAGGAAAATTAAAATCTACTAAAGGATAGATGAACTCAAACCCTACCCCGAAGTTAAACTGCTGAGTGGTTGTCTGTAGAGAAATGAACTGTATGTGCGCTCTCCCCCTCTCAGGATGATGCAGCTCTCTACCGGCACCTAGTGGCGATCCTGCGTCTCTGCCTGATGAGGCGCTGCCTGCTGGTGGACGACACTGATGAACTGCAGGGGTGAGAATTAACACAACTTAGGCGGGATAGACACAGAGGAATGATTTTGACAGTGATACATATGCATTTGAACCCTCTGGAGTCACACTCTTATCTTCCTATTTGCTCTCATGCATGCTTACTTACTCGCCTCTTCTCCCCTTTCATCCTTTTTGCCCCCTCTGTGTCTCTGTTCCTCTGCGTTCCCCTGTCTGATTCCCCCCCCCCCCCCCCCCCCCCCCAGCCACACGGTCAACCTGCTGTCGGCGCTGCCTCTCCAGTGTCTGGACGTGCTGCTGTCCGTCCCCCTGGAGCCAGGCTCCCAGCAGTCCCAGGGGGTCAACATGGATTCTGTCAACACCCTGCTGCTGTTCATGGAGAGACGCCTGGACTCGGTGAGGGCAGGGAGAGAGAGCAGAAGGGATTTAGAAGGGAGACAGAGGCAAATGAGCGAAGAGCATGAATAAAATATTGAATATGAATCAAATATTTAACTTAATCATCGCTTATTAACATAAACTACGGTGTATCCCAGTGTTTTGCAGATCACAGGAGTTATCCCTTGCATTAGTTTTTCTGTGCTTGCTCTTTTGCCACATCTGAGAGACCATGGGATCATGCTGAAATAATCTGAAGGAGTGTTATTTGCTTATTTGTCTGCATCTCAGGGTGATAAATTGAAAGAGAAGCTGACCCCAGTCCTCAATCTGCTGACGGAGAGCTGCCGGGCGCATCGGGAAACACGCCACTTCATCAGGAAACATGTAATAGAGCCAAAACCAACTGCTTGTCCCGTTGTTGGTCATTACTGTATTTTGGTGCTTATTCTGATATTTTAACACAGAGAGAAGATACATGAGACTCTCTGAAATGAAATCAGATCAGGTAATATTTCTGCTGAAATCCTAACCCGTCTCCCCTTCATCAGATCCTGCCCCCGCTGAGAGACGTGTCCCTGAGGCCAGAGGAAGGCTCCACAGTGAAGAGCCGTCTGATCCGCCTCATGACCCACCTCGACACTGACCTCAAGCACTGCGCCGCCGACCTCATCTTTGTCCTCTGCAAGGAAAATGGTGAGACCAGACACCATCGCTCTCTCTGGATTCATGGGGAACAATCTAAAGTCCACCCCAAAAACCTCAGTGTCCAAAAAAAAAACCAATCCACTGGACTTAAAATATTGAAGATGATGATGATGAAGAGTGGTTAAAAGTCTTAATTTTAAGTCCAATGGATTTTGTTTTGATGTTTTTTGACATCTTACTACCTGGATGACTGAAATGCACACTCATCTTGATATACTCAGGGGGTGACTGAAGGGGAATGTGCAAATATTATTAATCACAGTCTCCCATGTTAAATTTGAACACATCAGATAGGACAGTCGATGTCTATCTATGGCATGATGCTATTATAAAATGAGTGTACACCACCAGTCAAAAGTTTGTACACACCACATTTGTGTTTATTTTCCACATTTTAGAATAATAGTAAAGACATCAAAACTATGAAATAACACAAATGGAATTATACAGTGAAAAAAACAACAACTGTTAAACAAATCAAAACTATCTTATATTTTAGATTCTTTAAAGTAGCCGCCCTTTGCCTTGATGGAAAGGCAAAGGCTTTGGAAAGAAATTCATACAGAGGCATCAACTTCACTATTTATATTTGTCTAGGAAACAAATTTCAAGCATTTAAGCATAAGCCTTTACATCAAAATGGCTTTAAGATAATGAAAAACATAGTACATTCAATCAAGTGTGTCCAAACTTTTGACTGGTAGTGTACACACAGGCCTCTAAAATGAGCTTATGGATGTCAGATTGAAAGTCATTTTTGTGTATATAATACTTCTAATTGCCATCCTTCCTCCAGTGACCCGTTTCGTCAAGTACACGGGTTACGGTAACGCGGCGGGCCTGCTGGCCACCAGGGGCATGCTGGGCGGCTCCAGCTCCGGGGCGCAGTACTCCAGTGACTCGGACTCCGACACCGAGGAGTACCGGCAGGTCAAAGGTCTCGTCAACCCCGTGACGGGGCGGGTGGAGGCGGAGCAGCACGACCCCATGGAGGGCATGACGGAGGAGGAGAAGGAAGAGGAGGCCCAGAGGCTGATCACGCTCTTCAACAAGCTCTCCAGGTCAGCATGGCGAGGAAGAAGTGCAGTCATAGGTTTGATTAAAGGGATTTGATTAAAGGTGTTAAAGATATAGGATTGTCTGGCTGTTGAGAGATTGTCAGGTTGGTTTCCTGCACAGAAATATCACAACTGTCCACTAAAAATAGAAATACTATAGCTCTATTTTCCAGGTTATACAAACAGCATAAGAGGGCAGCCGATATTCATACTTTCACTACTGTTTTATGTACACCTGTAGGCCTAATATAGATCCATATCATGTATTGAGTCCTTATGTAACAAAATGGAAGTTAGTACTTGAAGCATGTGTTAGTTAATACTTCCTTTTAACAATGTCGGAGGGGAAGCATCATGATATGGGTGATACGATACGAAACAATATGAAATTTCCCCACATGGATCATTGGAGTCAGGTTTATTTGTATCGCCCTTATTCACAGTTACAGTCACAAAAGGCTTTACAATGCACACATTTTGAAGTAATTAATGAAAACGACACCCACCCAACCTTAGACCCTCAATGAGAACAGGGAAAAACATGGAAGAAACCTTGGGAAGAGCTTTAAAGATTAAATGCCGATAACAAAACGAAGACAAACAAAATACACAGAGTAAACAGAATACAAAAGTCGAAGTTTCATCTTATCTCTAAAGATCGTGATCCTGATTTTGTGGACTGTTTGCTTTCCAGAGATGACATCATCCAGCCCATGACAATGGATGCAGAGGGGAAGCTGGTTCCCATTACCGGACTGAGGGACACTTCCCTCGCTGAGGAAGGGGAGTCTGGAGCCGAGAGTGACGCAGCGGCAGAAGAAGGAGAGCTTGATTGAAATGTTTGAAATTAATGCGTTCTATTTATTTATTTGTAAATATTCCATTTGTAAAGGTCCATATTGCATTAATATCTGCAAAACTATGGATGAAATAAAAGTAAGTGATGTAGTCCTGAAACTGAGTACACACAAGTTAAAGTATAAAATGCTGTTTTTTTTGTGTTTGTTTTGTTTCTTTGGATTCAGAATTATGATGTAGAGCAGCAATAAGATCAGAATAATTACATGATAAATTGGTAGTTGATCCTGAGAAGGGTATTGATTGTCATGGTAACAAATGATCAGAAAATATTTAAATAAAGTTATGAAATGCTATTCTTTGCACCACTGTTTTTTTTTTAAATCTTCTCTATAGTTCTGCATTGTAACTTACAGCAAATTCCAAAAAGGCTACAATTCATGCTGATTATCAAACTGATAAAAGGTTAGACCCGATCCTTAAATATAACAGGATGAAATAAACATCTGTACAGCTTCGTCTCTGATGTGTGGAGGCTGTCTGGACTGAGCTCAGGTGTACACTGGGCTTTTTGTGTTCACGTTTGTGTCTTGTGTGACACAACATCAAAAATGTTAACGGTTTTGATGCTCATAGTCCATCTGCTCCCTTAATCCAACTACAATTTGACGCTTCAGTTTGATTGTATACTTAGCGGTAGCTGGAGAGTTTTTGTTTATTTAATGTATTGTTATGATAATTTAATATTACTGTTACACAGGTTTGTGGTATTTCTGTTCTGCTGAGTGGGTCTTACTCGAGCAAGAAGTGCATTCCTTCATGTAGAATTTTAATATCAATCATTACCACGTTTTGAGACATTAATATAATAATTGTAAACAAACAAAAACAAAAGACCATCAGCAGTAAGACTGGCAGCCTCTACTGGTCTCTGCACTGCGTTTTACATTGTGCACCACATTGCTGGATTGCGAGGGAAATCTGCTGGATTGCTTTAAGGCACAAAATAGGAAGAAGGTCGCTGTTCTTCCAGTGCAAACAGAACTGAAACTTTCAGAGTTTCACTCAATGGCAGAGGGTGGAAGGAGTGAAAGGCAGATGGAAAAATCCCTTCCAACATGTTTAAGGCAAAAGAGAAAACCTTCAACCAAAGAAGCTCTTTCCTCTTTGCGACAGAAAGCAACAGGGTTTATGGGAAATGTGGTCTTTTTCAGAAACACTAGCATTTATAATACTCCTGGCATGAAATAGAGGCTACCAATCGTCTCAACCATGGTCTCATATGTTTACCAAATATCACAGATAATTTGCCAATTATATATTGATGGTTAAAAGTGCTGCACATAGTACCTTTAATATATTTGTTTTGATCCTTTTATTTTACAGCACTTTACCCATGTATTTATTAACATTATTATTAATCTATTCTCGGGTGCTGAACAAGCGATAAAATACTCATAAAGCATGTAAACATGATGACTAATGACAAGTTCAAGGGAAGGGGAAGGGCTCCTAAAAACAGTATAGACATTAATTGTACACTTGACCGATGCAGTGAGTTTGTTCAGGCGCCGTGAAGAACTTCAACACAACTCCATCATCTCCTCTAGGGAAAGCTGCAGTTCCACAGACTGCAGGGAGGAGGCGCCACCTCCTACAGCCAGAGACTTCAGTATCTCCAGTGATGTTAGGACCACCTGAGACAGAGAACAAAGAGGGGACACAAGTTCAGATACAGTGACAAGAGCAAAGGGGGCGAACGTGAGCTTGAAGGACGCTGTAAACGTCCGGGGAACCTTTTTTACTTCTCAGCACGTGCAATTCTATAGAAACTCAGGAGCAGAAAAACCTCTAACACCTGAGGGATCAACTGTCACCACCGGCATTCAGGCTTTTTTCTCCGCAGCGCTTTAAATCAATACTGAGACAAAATTACTTCTTGAAAAGTGCTGCTGACTACAGCTCCCTCGACTGGGCAATTTTGGAGGCTGATCATTCATGAAATCTGAAAGAGGTATGTGAGCGGGGAAAAACAATTCTCTGACAGAGTGAAATATTGCTTTGAGCTCAACACTCTGTCTCTGCATTTTTAATACAAAGGTTTCCTCACCTCCACCGTGATGAGTTTCTTCTCCCATGGCCTGTTGTCTGGGTCGGGCCACTTCTCCCCCAGACAAAAGAACAGCGAGCAGGAGGGACACTCTTTTCCACTAATGAAGTCCAGTATTCCTACAGGGACAGGAGAGCTATGTCAATTCACATTACATTTACCCATGTTACTGTAACTGAGTCACTTTTTTGAGTATTTCAGTCAGTAATTTTACTTTACAGGTTTACTTAAGTATTGTACTTTGCTACATTTTAAATCAAATTCATTACAAAGTACACATTTTGCAGCTCTCCATAAGAAACAGAAACTGGACCAACATAAATAAACAAATTGTGGAGACATTCACAGTGAACGGTCAGTCAGCTGAGAAGAGAAGAGTAATAATCTGGTTTTATTTAGTTTGTGCACTTTATTGTGTAATTTCCAAATTTTCCAATTAAGAGAATCTAGTTTGAACTCTGAACTCTCGGTCCTTTTAGAATGGAAAAAAATCACATCTAACAACGTTCTCTTCTCTAAAAAGAAAAATATCAGCAAAGTAACCAGTAATTCTACTTGAGTAGGCCATCTAGTACTCTTTCCACCACTTGTCAACTCAACATACACGATACTGCTCAGGTATTAACAAATGCACAAACACACACAGTTCCATTATTATTCTCTTCCTCTCACCTCGCACAAAGTCCTTGAACAGATAAGAGGCTGAGGCCCTAGTTTTGGAGACTTCCCGGCGGCTGTCTGCTGCGGTCAAACTTGCAGAGGCTCCAGAAAGCCTTGATTTCACCAAGGCGCTGGCCGTAGACCACGGGGCCGGACACCCCCACCTCCAGACCCTCTCCAGCTTGTCCAGGATGCGCTGGGTCAGATTGGCCTGAGTCATGTCTAGCATGGCCCCGGTGTCTTGGCAGGGTTACCACGGACAGGCCCGTGTCACCGATCCCAGGACAGGCTGGTGGAGTTCAGGCTAATGTTGAGACAATATGACTGCATTTAGAACAGATTCACATTTATATAGCTGGTTACATGTCTGGCAGAGTCTGAGTAACGTACATGCTGAAGCTTAACGGGGGATAATGGACTTTTTCTTTTGTCTGCGGTTTACTGTTACCTGTAGACTAGGCGGAGTCCAGCTTCATTCTCAATCAGCTGCTCAGACACCATCACCCCTCTGTAGTACACCGCCACCCTGAACTGAGTCTCTGACAATCAGAAAGAGGAAAAAAAACATGTTTTGGAGGAAGTGACAAGCCTCATTCTGTACTGTGTTCCTCTTAAATGCATTTTCTGTCACATTGTGGTAAGTCAGAGATGATATCATTCATATTGGCACACAGATTATTTTTTAATGGCTTATGAAAACATGTATGAGTCAATTTTAATATTTTGGGAGGGATACAGACTGTCATTTTTAGTTGGGTAAATGCCTCATTGGATTTACAACATCCAATAATATGATGGCAGTAACATCCACAAACTTACTGAAATGCTCTCCAACCATGGTCTTGGACATGATTTCTCTGAACTGCTCCACCATCTGCAGATCGCAGGCTCCTCCCACAGCTCCATCTATTGGATATGCTGGTTGCTCAGGCAACACGACTCCACCGGCTGCACCCTCGAATGCTACTGGATACTGCTGTTGCTCAGGCAACACGTGTCCACCAATCAGCCCCTGACTGGTTGGTTGTGTTCTCAGGAGGAGGCTCGAAACCAGCGATGCCCTATATAGAGAAGTTGGAGAAACTGAATAACGATTTCTAGGAAATATTTTCTTGGATATACTGCTACTGTCTCACATGAGAAGGGAACGATAAGCTCCGCTACCTGTTTCAGGCTTAATGTTCAGTCCCTGCAGACACTCCTGCAGAATATCATGGTCAATGGTGGATTCTGCTGACAGATATTGATTGGTTTATATGATGTTTAGAAATATCAAGAAAAAGACAGCGATTGCACATATCTAATTATCCAGTTGATTACACTTTCTGATAACATTTACAATCAATTACCCTTCTAAGATACAAAAAACTCATGACAAGAAGAAATAAATGAGCAATAATGGCAATAATCTTGAGAGGGGCCGTCTTACCTGCAAAAGTGTCATCTGGCAGATAGATATTTTCACCAAACATGGGACAACCTGGCTCTAAGACATCAGAGAAGGTATTTGAGTGAGTTCATAATTTGAGTACATAATTACACTTCATCTTTGGCATCCCCCAATATAGTGAACCCTGTATTTCCACTTCCACTTACTTCTTGATTAGAAAAGGAACGCTCTTCAAACAAATCAGGCTCCTCTTGGTCCTGGGATCCAGCAGAAGAGCAAGCTTTGAGAGGGAAAGCAAAGAGCTCAGTTAGTATCTGCTACTAGCTATGTATTGTTTAATTTATTCTCCTCAAAAACACATCCTGTTAATCTATTACCCCTTTATAACTGGCACTGACTTGCATCTTGTGCGTTTGGATTTTATCTAGACAAAGGTTAGAAAGAAGTTAGAAAACTCCAGATGTGCAGTAAAAGGATCCAACATGTACTGAAGATGGACAGTAATCTGATCATCCAAATCAGGTCAGGAGGGGGTCAGAGATTAATTTTGCCACATTGATACCGACGTGTAAATGTAATATCGTTTCAAATCCAAACACAACCAACATGTAAGCAGAAACAAACACTGAAATAAGTAGCATCTGTGGTGCACTTTGCTGTACGGCCTGATTTTTGTATTTGTCTCCTTTACAATAAAAAATATTGGACTTGTGGAAGAACAACAATAATGTACACATGTGATTTCTGTCTTCCTTATCCAATAGTACTGAAATACATAAGACCAACTGATGCCTAGTGAATTAGTGAAGACGGGTTCACAGTAAAAGAAAAGGTGGATTCAGTATTACAGCCTCCATGCTGTGAGATTCTGGTTAAAAACACACAAGATGAATAATTTTGCATTAACTGCAAGAGAAAGTGATCAGCTGGCAATGCGTATTTGCATTTTGGAAGGGAAAGAGCAATCTGATTCTATGTAGATGCATTTTTACTGCCAGGTGCTATAGCAAAATACAGGTAGGTCACATCTGGATACTATCTGGATACGAGACACATTTTAATTCAAGATGTGAAGAGACTGTAATAACGGAGAACGGCACTCAGCTGAAGAATTAACCATTAATTATACATGGGTCCAAGAATAGTCCAATCAGTATTTGTGAGCATAAGCAAACTGTCTCAGTAGGAAAAGAGCAATACACACTTCCAAGTCTTTCTCTGGTGCTGGATAGTAATCAAGATAAATCCGTACAACAGCCTTCTGCTCCACAAAAATGTTTATTTACTAGACAAGACAAACAACGTTTCGACCTCAGTTGGTCGTCAGGTGTGAGCAACTCTCTCCCAAAACCAGAGAAGCTCGATTCTAATATGTTCTGCCAACATAAAGCCTGCAGCTGCTGCATTGACAGTTAATGGGAAGCAGACAGACAATTACTGGGAGAGTCTGTGAACCGATACAGTGTTTGTCTGAATTTTGATATCCAACTGGGCATTACATCACAGCAGAGCCAACAGATACAAAACAGAATATATGTCCTTATCGCCAGAAAATCATCTTTTCCATTTTTGTCATTCCCCCCCCCCCCCCCCCCCATGAAATGAACTTCCATTACTTTTACTTCCTGGAAAACAGAGTATCTTTAATGGTGACTTCATGCTGCACTAGAAGGCATAAATAAAAATTACAACCAATAAAACTATCACAGATTTTTGAGCAATCCCACCCCTCCCCTCCACCCCTCCCATCAAATAAAACTGCATTTCTCTTCCTGACTGGTATTCCATCGAAAAGTGTAAACCAAACCCGCCCAACTCCAAGTCAATGGGACCACAACACAACTTCCCACTCAAAATATAAAGCCAATAAATAATAAAGAGGTTATGGTCTCAGTAGCTAATTTCACTTCTTCTAATGTGTGTCCTTATGGCGATTTTCAAAATAATTGTGTCATTAATGAGGTATAATGCATATAAAACAGGGTTGTTTTCCTAGGGATTGACAGCTTGCCTGTCCAGTGATTGACAGGTCGCTGATTACAGACCAATAGCAGGCGGAGCTGCGGACAAACCTCCGCCTCGCTTTGGCTGCTCTGGCTCCAAAAGATGTCAACATGGCGGTGATCGTAAACCCAATTTTTAGGCTTCAAAATGGCCTTCAGAAACCTATGGGTGACATCACACTCACTACATCCATCTTGTTTTACAGTCTATGGTGTGTAATAGTCACAAGTTGATGGTGATGGGGGGGTGGGGGGGTTCCCCTTTAACTTTTGTCCACTATCCTAAAAGCCCAACAGGAGACTGTTGAGTCTGTCTATGGATGTCCGGATGGATCCTCACCTCCTGAGGGCGCCTCGCCCGGCCAGCAGAACACTTTGTGGGGGTCCGCGGCGTCGTTCTTGTTGTCGGATAACATTTTGAAGCCTTTGGCTCGGAGGGCGCTGCGGAAGTTCCTCTTCCAGACGGACGGGTCGCCGTGAGCCTTGCCGTTTCCACTCACCTCTGCCCAGGCCTATGGGGGAAAGGCAGGACCAAGACTGTATCTACAGTGTACAAGTATCTGAACGAACATGCATGACAGGTCGACTAAAGGAAACACAGCATATTTGTTTCTCAAATACAGGGGAGGTAATGTACAGAGGGACAAAGAAGAATCAAACACTGTAAAATATTTACACACACACACACATCCAGAGAAACGAAAGAGATTTGTTCTTTGCTGATTTTATTTGTTCTCAAATACAAGGGCGTTAATGTGTAGAAGGACAAAGAAGAATCAAGAACTGCACAATATTTACACAAAGACTTTCTTTTTTTCCTTTTTTTATGGACAATTATATTGTTTCCAAAATAAGTCATAGTATGCACAAACATCAAAATGATAAAAATGAAATTACTATTTCCTCTTTAAATATTACTTATTTATACTCCTTCCTGTGTGGGAAATGGATAGTTTATTTCCTTCTTTGCACCTGCTTGAGGGGCCTAGTGACGTTACTTTAAGTTTCCTTTTTCACTGTGTGAGAACACCATGAACACAAAGTATCCATGTTTAATGATTAAGCACTTTATTGCTTTGCCATTAGTAGCATTACATAGCATAATGCTGTAAGAGAAAATAACTACCATGTGTTTGATAATGACCCTGCATGACAGTAAATGTACCTTGAAGATGAGCACATCGACGCTGGAGGAGTCCTGCCTCAGAGCGTGTTTCCACGGGATGGAGAACTCCGTGTGCTCCGGGTTCATCCAGGAAACCCCCGGGTATCTCCCGCTGTCGATCTGGGCCCGCAGCCAGGGGATGAGCAGGGGCTTTGAGTGAGACATTCCTACAGGGTCAGAAAGATCACAAAGAAACATCAGCTGATTAATATCAAGTAGATTCAGCTGCAGGTGCAATATGGACTTTAAAGTAAAACATCCATTCTTTCACTTTTAGGCTCTTATCGCCCTCACCACACCTCCATTTAATATCAGCCATAGATCATCTGTCATAATTTATGGCTTTTGAATAGAACAATGAATAGTCACGTGACGCTCAGCTCACGCACAGATCGTCTTTTAAAAGAGCTGCAGAGCTGAACAATTCACTCTAAATATTCAGCCAATCGCAGTTTACAGTTATCAAGTCCAACACAAAGTATAAATTCTGTTGTGACTTTTGATTCAAATGCTACACATGTCGGGGGACTGAACATCTGCAGACCATCCAAACCAACCCGAACACAGGTTTTCAGCTGGAAAAAAATATATATATATTTTTGGAGTTGAACTACTCTTTAAGAAAAATAGTCTTATTTATTTAGACTTTTCTCGTTTACTGACTCTCTGATCCAGTGACTTGCAATGAGCGTAACAGTAAAAGTAGCAGAAAGTGCTGAAGATGCCGGTAAAATTGTTCAACCATGATATAGTATGTAGGCTGAATGTTTATGTTTTGCAGACTGCTCAAAACGACATATTGTTGCATGCTACAGGTCTGCTAGCAAGTAAACTATGAAATCGTGTCAACATTTTAATTCATTCAAAAGATTCAGACACTCTATAGTTAGCTAACTATAATAAAAACAATGTTTTTGCTACCTGACGTTGACGAGGCTTCGCCCAGCAGGTCCGTTTATGAGTCGAGGTGCGGTCGTTGTCAGTGTTAAAAGTCAGAAATATTATGCCAGTTGAATCTGATGTACAAACTGAAGTTGTTTGACAAGCTGTCATCGAGTCATCGCTGGGTAACTCCTTAAATAACAAACAGCCAAGCTGCTTCCTGCAGCGGCTGTCTGGGGAAACTCCGAGTCCCTAGTTTCGTTTTCCAGTTCTGACGTCACCTGAAACTTTCAAAGTCCACTAGGTGGTGCGCGCGCACACACGCTCTCTCTCTCTCTCTCTCAAACACATACACACGCGCACGCGCACGCGCACACACGCACACAAATTCAGAGAAACGAAACGCATTTGTTCTTTGCTGATTTTATTTGTTTCTCAAATACAGGGGAGTTAATGTACAGAAGGACAAAGAATTTCGTCAAGAACTGTACAATATTTACACAAAGACTTTCTTTTTTTCCTTTTTTTATGGAAAATTAGATCGTTTCCAAAATAAGTCATAGTATGCACAAACATCAAAATGATAAAAATGAAATGACTATTTCCTCTTTAAATATTACTTATTTATACTCCTTCTTCCCATATGGGAAATGGATAGTTTATTTACTTCTTTTTCTTTGCACCTGCATGATTTTGATGATTGAACTGAAGCACAACAATGTTAAGTTTCAAATATACTTTCCCATTCTCTTCTTTTTACACCCATACTGTATTTGATACTATATTTCTGTCTCGACTTTTGCTCTTTTGTATAGAGGGGAAGACAAGTTGGATATGTGGGTTACGATTGTATATTTAACCTGTGGAAAATAAAAGGTATTTAAAATGTTAGGGCAGCAACCCAGCGCTTGTGAGAGTTTAAGTTAAAAACCTCCTCATATAAATAATAAAAATGTGTTTATATATTATCACATAGCTAACTGGTGCTGCCCCTCACGTAGCACAGAATGAGGGAGAGCATTAATTAACACATTTCATGTTTCTTTCCGTGGACGCGTCCATGTTCACACTGCTCACGGCACACTCTGCACGCAGTTTTAAAAAGCATTCTCACCCTCTTCCACTCTTTTCAAAAGCCAACAGCGGATGTTAGTCTTTTCAAAAAAATAATTTATGTAAAAACTAAGCGGTAATAGTTTCTCTTTGAACTATTGTCTTCTTGACACACAGTTACATGATGTCAGTGGCTCCTCTGTGACTTGGCGCGGCTCGGCTCCTCTTCTGACCTCCACCCTCATGTCTCTTCCTTTCAGAAACGGTCAATTCCCTCTTGACCGGCCGCGAGTGACCCCCTCGATCCAGTGGGGTCCCCCTTCTCACAAAGTAAGACGTTTCTTTATCATAGTCATTGAGCAACAACAACAGGAAAAAAAAAAAAGAGGTCAGTGTCTAAGGTCACATGAATAGACTCCTTGTGTTCCTTGAGGGCCTTGCAAATTCTTCCTCAGATCTAAAAAGACTTGAAGAGGGTTGGGGGCTGTACAGCAGGGTCCGTCTCTTCCTGTGTTCGGGTTTTTTGAGTCCTCTTGCTTTGTTTCACTCCCTCTCTCTCTCTCTCTCTCTCTCAGCGGTCGACTCAAGCCTTGGTGCTGAGTGTGAGCAGCTCGATGAAGGAGCCGAAGAGTGTGTCCAGCCAGCTCTGGTTGGCCATGCACTGCTGCACCACCTCCTCCTGGCCCGGGTCCTCCGCCGCCTGCTCAATGGTGTTGGTCTGGAAAACAGGACGGGAGAACAGATGCTGGGTAACACCGAGATTCAAACCCGGGTCTCGGGTAGGAAACCAAACATAACAATGCTGACTTCATCTAAACTATTAAGAATCATCATATATTTAAAGAAAAAAGTGGAGTAATTATGTTCTAAAAACATTTCTGAAAACGTAATTATCAAGTTAGTTTGTAGTGACAACTCATGTATGAGCTCCAAAATATAATTTTTAGTCATTTTAACGCTCATATGAGATATTACTTTGTCAGTATATAACTTGTTTAACATCACCAAAGCACATACTCGTACTGCTTACCTCTTTCTTGCACTGTAAGAAGGTGTGGTATTTATAGTGATGCAGAGAGTGGTAGAGACTGTAGATCCGATACGTCTCGGCTGACAGTTTAAGGTCCTAAAAGAGACGATCACATTAAGATTACGTACATTTAGTAACAAACCTATAACACCAGCAACACTAATCCAACAGATCTGTGCCCATTGATAAGCAAATCTGACACACATGCACCAGAAATACTTTTTTGTTTTTTTAAAGGGATTTTTTTTGCCTGAATTTTAGGGGCATTTTGGTTCCTTCCAAGGGCAATTTTATGGAACTATGGATTTATACATAATGGCAAAAGGACAATCAACAATCACTAATTTGTTTATTTTAAAACAACATACTGAAAGTCCCACACTTCTTTCCCTTCTCTGTCCCCAACCAGTCCATCTTCCACCCCTCAACTGTTGAGCTTTCTACGATATTGGTTGATTTATTTTTCGTTGATGCAGTTGTTTGTGGCGTCGGCATTTTCTCCTGCTCGATGCGCGGTGCCAACATTTTCTACTGCTTCAGGCTGCGTACTCGGCTGCTTTCTGATCAAAATCCCAGAATGTGCTGGAAAGAAATCACCTGGCTCCCACAAATCACCTACGGTGGCCCACAGGGGACAGTAGTTGCATTCACACATTAATGTTTGACAGCTCAACAAAGAAAGTGTGAACAGGGTGAAATGCAAAACAGGGCACTCCTAATTATTGGGGGCAATTTTTGTCTCTTTATTTTTCATTTCACATGCATTTATTAACTTGTAAGACCATTTTTGCTCCAAGCCCCCATTAATTTCTGACCCTGATGCGCGCGCGCGCGCACACACACACACACACACACACACACACACACATATAACATATCTACCTGTGGTTTGGGCAGGGTCTTCTTGACTCTGTTGAGGGTCTTACGGTTGTAAGCATCTCCGCTGAGCCGCACCCTCACCACTCCTGAGTCCAGGGGGTCTACAATGATCTGGGGGTAGGCATGCAGGGCCTCCTGCCGGGGAGGAGGAAGTTAGAAATATACACAGGGTGGAGGACTACACAATATCAAATGTCAACTGTAACAAAGTGTGCCATATCTTTGTTGAATGAGCTGCACACACCCAAAATATGCCTTTGAATCTTTGATTTGTGTTACAGCTTATGAATTATTGCAATATTACAGTTATTATATATATACATATTATATATATAGTTGTTAATACAGTATTTCCCGCACCACAACTTAGGATACAAATATCAGCATCTTTTACATTGTGAAAGAAATTGCGGTGCCAATTTAATGAAACAAATTAAAGCAATGTGTAAGCAAAAAGGGACAAGAAAATTAAACAATGCTATTTCAATACCCAGGGACAGAGGAACAGAAGCAAGATATCCAGAGCAGATTACCTGGTGCGGAGAGCTCATGCTGACTCTCCTCAACAGCCTCCTTTTCTGTTCGCTGAGGATGCTGTCAATCTTCCTCATCGGGGGGAGGTACAGCTCATCTGATGGCCAATCAAGGTAAAGGAAGTTTCATTAGTCATCGTTCATACACCTGTCAATCATTTAAAACCCGAGGGCAGATTCAAACCAGCTCTTTCTGGCCGCTGATGTAACAGCACTGCCATGACCTCCCTTCAACCTGTCGCACCTTGTTTATCTGGTTTTCTACAAACACTAAGACTCATGTAAATGTGGTCCGTACAGAAAACTCCAGTGATTCACCTGGCATCACGACAACAGTAAATTTGTTTTTCCCGGCTGGTTGACTTCATCTGAAACTTGTTGCGAGTTACCGGTGGTGGTGCTATTTACTGAATCTGCCACGACTTGAAGACTTTTGAAAATGCCATTATACATGCCTCACAGAGAGCTGGCTCACCCAGACTCCAGTCAGACACTCTCACACAATGCTGGCTGCTTCTTCTCACTCTGTCTTCATCATGACATTTGTTCTCCCACATCAAGAGCACTTATATAAGACTTAAACTGTCAACATATGACAAGGACATATGCGACATATGCCAGGAATGCGTGTGTGTGTGTGTGTTCCCTCTCACCGTCCGTGTCCTCCAGGGCCTGGATCATGTCGGGGTCCAGCGCTGTGCTGACCAGCATCTCCACGTAGCTCCTGAACATCTCCCTCATGGCACGGTTGTTCACTCCACCTTTCACTGGCACTGGGTAGGGGAGAGCCAGAGTTTAAAACCATCCAAAATCCAAAAATCAGCCTCCTACCGCCATGCGATAATTAAGTATTATCATTTTTCTCATTTCAGTGGAATCATATCGTGATGATATGGTGATTTGGGGATATTGTGACACAGACTTCTGCTGTCTAAATTGATAACAAGCAAATTTTATTAAAAAAAAAGAAGTATTATTTTAAATTTTCAGTTTTGTTTGGCTAACATTACCATTCGGTTCAATAGGATGAATTTCATGATATATATCATTATCGAATAAAATCCATATGATTATCATGATATTGATTTCAACCATATCGCCCAGCCCTACACTTTACATGACCCGCATACACTGTCTTTATTTCCACATTAGTCATCTCTCCTCTCATCATCTCATCTATGTGCTGAAACCACCAAAAAGTTTAAATACCCATTCAAGCAAAATGACTGGCAAAATATGCTGACTGATGCAACGTGGAGGCCCAGAGAGGCAGCTAGACAACAAGTAACAGCTTGCTGATTATGGCCCAGCAGAATGAGCAGCCAAATTGATGGAAATATGTAAACAAAAGCTTCCAAATTCAACGGAGAAAGAAAACTCCATTAAAATGACTTCTAATGGCGAAATGCAAACAGTAAGAAAGAAAATGGCGTCTCACTTTCTTCCTCACTAGCTGCCTCTTCCGACGAGTCTGAGTCGGACGATGAAGGGACTTCCTTCAGCCACTTCTTCCTCTTCTTGGGCGGTGGCTCCGCCTTCACCTTAGCTAGCTTGTTCTTGGGTGGGCGCTCTGCCTTTTCCTTCTCCTTCACTGCTTTCTTCTCCTCCTTCCCTTTCCCTCGTTCTGCAGCAGCGGCACGTTTCTCCACTTTCTCCTGCTGCGGCTGTACTCTCTTCTCCTTCTCTTTCTCCTTCTCACGCTCCTTATCTTTCTCCTTGGCTTTGGCCACAGTGGCTGCGACCTCCTTCTTCTCCCGTTGCTCTTTTGCCCTCGTTTTCTCCCTCTGTTCGCGATGGATGGGCGGAGCCACTCTCTCCTCTTTCTCGACTACTCTCGGTGGCGCCTGGGTAGCAGGAGGGGAGGCCATCCTGGGGAGGGTCTGGCGTCTGTTGCAGAGGAGGAAATGAGTATTGTATTTGGAGATGGAAACCACTTTAAATTCAAATAACATAGATATTGTAGAGAATCTGTAATAAAGATATATTTAAAAGGTACATGCTCAAAATCCTCTATACTCTTTAGGAGAATTATGCATGCTAAAACAAACATGAGGACTGAATCTAGTAAATAATATATATGAGTCTAAGGATGTAGTACCTGAGAGCAGGTGCTGCTCTGCGCCAGGGTCTTCGAGAGCAGACTCTGACATAGTCCTTCTTGTTGACATTCTCCAGAAACTTGACATAGAGTCGCTGGTAACGTCGCTTGGCATCTCCGAAATAGCCAAGATACTGAGCCAGAAAGAGATTACAGAGATTTAATTTTGCTCATACAGTATCTCAAGTTTCTACATGCTTCACTTTGAATGCTCACAGTGTGGCAATGTGGTATGTAAGAATCTATTTATATCTATCTACGTATCTACAGTATATACTGGTATGTAGCTATGGCTGAAACACTTACAGATCTACATAACAAAACATCACTTGTCTGTTTTGTAACATAGGTGTGGTTTGATTGCTGAGGGCTCAGCGTGAACTCACGTTGCTCGTGGCGCAGAACTGTCTCTGCCCATCTTTGATCTCGGGGCTGAACTTCTGCAGGAGAGCTTTCTGCACCCTCCAGATGGGTGGAGGCTCACGGCCCGTCTGCAGGGCCACCTGTACCCATGCACGTGATCACAAAAATGCACACACAGGTAAATAAAAAAAAAAATCAGTGGGTTGGCAGTTGGCTATACATAACAAAAAATGTTTTCCTAATTTTTACATTTGAACAATTTTTATGTCCAAATCTAGCTACAGCCTACTCATTAACTATCAAGTACACACACAATGCTATGGACACACATTCACACACACAATACCTTGAGAGTCCGGATGTCTTCCACCCGCACCACAAACTCGTCCCTTTCTCGGAAGATACCCTCCCCACCACTCTCGCTCTCATCCTCCTCGCTCTCTCCAACAATGGCGGCATCCTCCTGTTTCTGGGCTAGGTGCAGGGAGGTGATCTTAGGGGGCGGGGGTTCTTCCGGAGAGGCAGGGGGCTCCGGAGACGGCTGGGGAGAGTCGTTCTGAATAGAGGCTGGGGGAGGAGGGGAGGTCGGAGGAGGAGGGGTGGAGGATGGAGGAAGTGCATCAGGAGGTGGTGGAGAGGGGGTTGAGGGGGGGAAAGGGCTCGGAGGCTGGGACATCTCCTGTTGTTCCACTGGCGGAGGTAGGGGCGAGGGGAGCGAGAGGGGAGGTAGGGGGGAGTGGGAGGGAGAGGAGGATGGGGCAGGGGAGGGAGGAGAGGGAGGGGCAGAGGGAGGTTCAGGAATCATTGGTGCCGGAGGAATCTCGGGTAGGGATGCTGGAATGAAAGAGGAGCAAGATTAAGGTTAGTCAATTTACCAACATGTCAAAACCACCAAGAATTTTCTCAATATCAATTTTCAACAAGTACATAAAGGGAAATATTTTATTGGATCAAAAATACAGCAATAGCTCAGCTCAAGGCAAAAAATATTAATTTTCATAAGCTGAGCTGCGGAAAAAATCTATTTGGAAAGAAGAAAAATGGGGCATGAGATGAATAAAAAGCTTGGAAAGGTGTTCTCTAATGCCTGGCTCCCAGCCTTACCTTCCAGCTTAGGTGCACCCAGAGTTTCCAACTGTGGTTCTTCTCTCCCCTCCATCTCATCACTCCCTTCATCCCCTCCTCCCATACTCTCCACCTCATTCTCCTCTTCCTTGTTCTCATCCATGTCCCCATCTTCTCGTTGAAGCACGGCAGGTTCGTTGGACTGCGGCTGGGGGGTGTGCATGGAGGTCTGGGGGCTAAGCGTGGGGGGTTGTAGGGTGGGGGTAAGAGGGGCCTGGGTCGGCTGAGGCTGAGGTTGGGGAGGTGGAGGAGGTGGAGGGGGCTGGAGGTTGGCGGGCAGCTGAGGAGTGTCGTACAGAGCTGAAATGGCAGAGGAGATGCTCTTCTGAAGGTCCTGGTTCTTTCCGACTGAGTCCTCCTCATCAGAAGAGAATGAGGGCAAGGTCTCCAGGTTCCTCTTCAGTTCGTCTTCCAAGCGCTTGGGGCTGGGGCAGTTGCCCAGGGCCAGGCCCCCGTTCCCTTCACCCTCCCCAAACGGAGGTGGAGGTGGCGGGGGAGGAGGGGCTGGAGACAATGGCCGAAGACCCCCAGATTTACAGGGCGATGTTTCACCGTTGCCAGGTTCCATTCCTGGTGGGATCTCTAAGCCTGGAGGTCTCTTCCCTGTCTTGAGGAAGTCCAGGAATGAGGCTACAAAGCCCTTGGACTCAGAGTCCTTCTCGTCACCCTAGGAGAGAGAAAAAGGACAGACAGAGAGATGGAGAAGATAAGTTATTTTGTTTACCAACTGTTTCACTCAGTTCACACATGAAGACGCTACCAAAGCAGTGAACTCTAGCACTATCAAGGGATAAACTTTAACCAAATCAAACTAAAGTCTGTGTTGTAGCCTCTCTGCTTTACATAGTAGGGAATATAGTCCTATAGCCCTTACCCTTCCTTCCAACCCCTCTTCATCCAGCTCATCACTCATCAGCTGGCTTTTCTGCTTGTTCTTGTCCTGACTTCTGGTGCTTTCTGTGCTGCATGGGGGTCCAGGGCTCAAACCAAGTGAGGGGGCCGAGCCCACGGAACCATCTGACAGAGCGGGGTCCGTGCCAGACAAAGAGTCTGTCCTCAGCAAAGCATCCGACGAGGACATGGTACCAATCGGTAACTTTATCTAAAACGAAAAAGAATAAAGAAAATGAAAATTGGCATTGTCTGCATGTATGGATATATATATATAAGTCAATCTAAACAGAATGCCACTCACCTTCAGTGGCGGTATGGGCTCATGGTGCTGCTGTTGGGACTGGTGGTGGAGCTGCTGTGGTTGCTGCTGCTGCTGCTGTTGATGGAGGTGATGGTGATGCATCTGCTCCTGCTCCTTCCCACTCATTTCCATAAACATATCCTCCCTCCTTCCTCCTCTCCCTCGGCCTCCGCGGCCCCTGCCCCTCCCTCGCCCTTCCACACTGAACCCCCCACCACCTCCTACTGCTGTTCCACCCATCTCCCCCATCATTCCACGGGGGGTATAAGGTTCCGGCAGAGGGCGGATGCGAGGCCTACCTCTTGGCCTTGGGGGACCCTCTCTCTTGGGCTTGGTGGGCTTTCGGCCCCTCTTCTTGGGGCCGTCCTGAGGCAGTAGAGAGTGTGAGCCCATAGATGAGTAGCCGGAGGAGTGGTAGAAGTCAAGGTCACCCATTAGAGGGCTGAGAGACCCACTTCCACTTCCTCCTCCTCCTTTCCTGCAGCTGGACACCAGGTCTGGCAGTAGGTCAGGGAGCCTCCGGCTGTTCAAGCGGATGTCAGCCGGCTGGTCAGCTTTATCTTCATCATCTTCAAACTCATATTCTTGGGCGTAACTTTTCTTGGGCAGGGTGTTAGGGTCCCGTCGCTCCTTTAAGAGGTGGAAAGAGCTGGACTTGAGGAGCTTCTTGGGACGTGAGGAGCAGAAAATGGGAGATTGGAGGCCTCCAGAGCCAGCTCCTGTGCCAGCTCCTCCAGGCCCAGAGGACAGTTTTCCTCCAGAGCTGTTGGGGCCAGCAGTGTTGGGGCCCATAGCCATACCTGGGGCCTGGGACTGAATCAAGCCAAGCTGTTCAGTGTTGACAGTGGAGGGGAGCTCATGGGTTTTAAGGGAGTCAAGATCCAGAGTCATGGTGTTGTTGCTGGGTTCTTCCAAACCGTGACAGTACTGCCCATAGCCCTGGTCTCCACCATGGTGGCCCATTATGTCATAGCTACCTCCAGTACCTCCCCCTGCTCCACCTCCACTCTGCCCAGCCTTCATGGAATCCATTCCCTCCTGACCAGCATGGCTTTCATTCATCTCCTCTTGCCCCGGCCCTGCACCTCCGGCACAACTAGACTTGTAGTCATCTGCACAGAACATGTCCTCCATTCCTGGAAAGAAGGAGCGGTCCTCATCCTGAAGGAGGGAGTCAGGGAAGCAGATGGAAGTTAGGGGCACAAAGCGGTTACTTTGTTGGTTCTGGCCAGCTTTCTCCACTGGGCTGACTGTGTCAAACTGGTGCTGCTCCGAGCGTTGTGGGTCCATTTGGCCTTGCTGAGGGGTGAGCTGGGATGAGAGCGGCTGCTGAGGGTCTGGCTGAGGCTGGGAGTGGGCCGAGGCAGAAGGTGGGGGTATGTGGTGCGGGTGCGGTGGCTGCTGCTGCTGCTGAGGGTGTGGCTGGGTGTGAGGGTGGTGAGAATGGGCTTGTTGGTGTTGAGAGTTGGGGTGCTGCTGTTGTTGCTGCTGCGGGTGGTGTTGTGGGAGGTGGTGCATGTGAGAGGGGGTGGACAAGCCCATGTCGGGCTCAGAGAGGAAGGAGTGGAGCTCAGAGGCAGAGTGTTGCTGGGAGTGGTGGGTTTGCTGCGGTTGATGGTGGGAGGAGTGCTGCCTCTGCTGCTGCTCCTGCTGTTGCTGTCTGTGGCGCTCAGCACTTCCTCCGCTTCTTCCCCCACTGCCTCCTCCACCTCGCCTCTCCTCTGCGACCGCTACATCCGTGCTAGAGGTCTGGGAGAGTGAGCGCTCCAGCATGTCCAGGGAGGAGACCACTGAACTTTGTTTAACCTGGCTCTGGTCATGCTGATGTGGAGGTGGCCCGTGGCTGTAGTGGGCCGCTGCCACCTCCAAAGCCTGGGACTGGAGTTGGAGCTGGAGCTGGGTGGTCTGGGACTGAGGCTGAGCCTGATGTTTGCTTGAGCCCATTCTCCCACCAGTACTCTCCATTACAGCTTGCTGTTGGCTAATAGAGTGCTGCTGTGGTTGTGGATGAGAGTCCATTTTGTGGTGCTGCTGATGTTGCGAATGAGAATCCATTTTGTGGTGTTGCTGATGTTGGTGGGAGTCCATCTTCTGGTGCTGTTGATGTTGTTGGTGGGAGTCCATTTTGGGGTGCTGCTGATGTGGTTGGTGGGAGTCCATTTTGTGATGCTGTTGATGTTGCCGATGGGAGTCCATCTTGTGGTGCTGTTGTTGATGTTGGTGAGTGTCCATCTTGTGGTGCTGTTGATGAGGTTCCAGCTTGTTGCGGGTGGTGTGGGATAGTACTGACTGGAGCAGGTGTGGTGGCTGGCGGGACTGATCAGTGGGGGAGTCCATGAGGGAAGCGGCAGCTTGAGACTGGGAATGCTGTTGCTGGACTTCTGGAGTTTTCCGAGGATAAGGGATTTCAGCACGTTCTTGAGGTTTCTTTTGGAGCTCCATTTGGGTGTGGGACTGCATCTGAGAGTGTGAGGACACGTGCTGGCTGTGTGAGGAGTGTTGCGGAGCAAGGGAGTGTTGGGTGTATGGGTCACCCCGCCCATAATGGACTACCGAGCCCAGGTTGTCATGGTGATGCAGGTGGGAGTGCACTTGTTCGGCACGGCCTCTCCCTCCACTGCTCCTGCTGCTTCCGACAGATCTGTCATTTCTTTGTTGCTGTTGATGATGATGTTGTTGCTGTTGATGTTGTTGCTGTTGTTTCTTTAGTGACATCTCCAGCTGGCTGTCCAAGCCTGAGATGGTCCCCCCGGACCCTGCACTAGCTACTCCAGCATTGGATGTGGCACTGTGGGTACGTATGACACTCTGCAGGTGGTACCTCTCCTCAGAGGTCTTGCCCATGTCATAGGTCAGCCCTTTGCCTCCATCAGTGGTTGAGGGCACTGACTGGGGCTGGGGCTGTGGCTGTTGGGATGTCTGTTGGGGTTGTTGTTGGGGGTGGTGATGGGCAGCCTGGGGGGTGGGACTTGCCTGGGCTTGCAGTAGGTGCTGGATCAAGAAGTCATCATCATCATCTACTTCCTCTTGGGACCTTTGAGAGCCCACTCCTAGCATGGAAGTGTCAGCCTTGGATTTGGAGGAGGTGGAATGATAGGACTGAGGCTGGGAGCTGGGCCCTCTGGTGTCAGGATAGCCCTGTGGCGAGGCCAGGAAGGTGGGGGACAGAACCGAGGAAATGTACTTAGAAGAGCCACCACCTCCTGGAGACTGTGTGGGGCAGGCAGGCACTGGGGAATGCAACCCTGGGCGGATGATGCCCGAGTTGCCTGATGGGGAGGGGCTAGAGTCTGGAATATGATAAGACCCTCCTCCACTGCCTCCACCGCCTCTCTCATTGGCCATACTACTTCCTGCGCCTCCTCCTGACCCAGAGTTACCGCCTCCTGTGCTGTTGCTGCTTCCTCCACCAGATGTTCCGCTGCCTGACGAGCCACTTGACCTTAAAAGGGCAGGGGAGTGGCCTGGGGCTCCGTAGCCTAGCGAAGGGCTTCCAGCTCCACCCAGTGAGGATGGAAGTGATCCATAGGCAGAGTCAGCTCCATAGACATCCGTGGAGTATGACTGGCTTCGCCCTCCTAAACTCCCATAACCTTTCCCACCAGTACCTGAGCTCAGGTCTTGGGCTTGAGGGGAGCTGAAGCCTCCATAGGACTGAGGCAGGTGGGAAGTGGGGGGCTGATTGGGGGAATATGACTGGGTCTGCTGCTGCTGAGGTGGGGTTTGACCAGTGAGCGCAGTGGTGGGGGTCTTCACTGGGGGCACAGGAGAACCGTAGCCTGAGAGGCAGGACTTGGGGAGAGACTGTGGGGTAGAGGTGGAGGTAGGTGGGGGCTGCTGCTGCTGCTGCTGCTGAGGGGCTGGGGGGGGAGGAGCGGGCTGAGGGGGCGGCTGCTGCCTGGAAGGGGCTGCGCTGGAGCTAGAGGTGGGGATGGAGTTGGAAGGATGGGCCCCCGAGGTGGCGGAAGAAGAGGAGGAGGAAGAGGAGGTAGAGGAAGCAGAAGGGGGTGTGTGAGGAGTTCTGGAGGATGATGCTGAACTGGCAGAAGAATAGCCACTGCTGGAGCTGCTTTTGGTACCTTTCCCAGCTGAGGAAGAGGAGGAGGAGGTGGAGGAGGAGGAATAGGGGGGCTGGATGATTGGCCGGTACTGCTCAGTGCGAGAGGTGGGCTTGTGGTCAGAGGAGGGGCTCTGGTCACCCAATGGGCTGCAAGAAAGGCCAGTGTGCCTGTGGTGGGTGGCTATCTGCTGGTACCCTGCCCCTCCACAGCTGAGGTAGTGTTGGAGGGAGTGGGCAGCAGAGGATGAGAGCTGTGACTGGGCTGGCGTGGGCCGCTGGTAGTGCTTGATGACGCTGTCCTGCCGGGGAACGGCCCGCTCCTGAGCGGAGTTGGACTGGGATTGCGACTGGGGCTGGGCTGAGGAGAAGACTGAGGCATTGTATAGCTGGGATGACTGATCCTGGAGCTGTGATGAAAGCAGGTTGAACTGGTGTGACTGCAGGTGCCTGGCTGAGGATGCCTGGGCAGAGGTGGCACCCGTGGGATCCTGGCTGCCCCTATAGGCGGCTGCAGCAGCGCCCTGCGATGACAGGAGTCTGTCGAAGCCCAGGCTGGACTGGGAGGGAGCCTTGATGTGTAGCAGGGGGTCATGGGGGGAGAGCAGGCCATTGGAAGTGGGGCTAAATGTGGGCGTGTCCTGGAGGGAAAGGGAGGCAGCAGGGAAAGAGCGGCTGGAGAAGGATGCTGGGTGCTGATAGGCTGAGAGGGCTGAGGAGGAGGGGAAGGAGCCAGAGCCGGGAAGGGCTCCAGAGATGAAGAGCTCAGCAGGAGCAGGAGTGTGCATCGCTGTAAGGAAAAGGAAGACAAATGGCAATATTACTCAGCATCCATCAGTTTATCCAATTAAAATGAAAACCATCAAGAACCAGAATGTTGTCATGTGTTAATAGTCCCTCCTCCCTTGTGATATTAATGAGTCAAACTATAAACATGTATGACAAAATGTTGATATGAAAATACATTTATTTCCAAATTGGTCAAAACATGTGACAGCAGCACCAGCAGAATGACAATGTAGCCAAACATGGGAGGCTCTGTAAATGTCATATTGACAGTGGGGCCCGTTTGAATGTCAACACATGAGGGAAGATCCAACACAACCCCACCTGTCTGCCAGGACGGCGTGCGGAACTGGGAGAGAAGGGAGGAGGCAGAGGGTGGGGGCTGGGGACCCCGGGACTCCAGGGCTGAGATCAGGTTCATGACAGATGCATCAGGGCCAGAGGGGCTGGCGTGGTGCAGGCCAGTGTCAAAGAGCCCCGACAGACCTTTGGGAACAAGAGAGAGAACCATGAAAAATCTTTGATTGAGAATGCAAATACTAGCAGCCAGTTTCACAGATATTAATTAAGCCTGATCAAACAATAAAAAAAAATAATCAAAGGACAACTCCACAGAAAGGATTTTTTAGTCTAGATTTAATCTGTTGCTGAAACCAACCTTAAAGAAATTGGCAATGCTGCATGAGAATGAATTTTATGACTGCAGTCAGAGACTGACTAGGTCACTGATTTAAAACATCATCTACAGGCTTATCATTGAAATCAGGTTTCTAAAACTATGGCTTAAACTCAATACAGCCATGCACATTTTCAACGACTACAATCTAGCAGGGCCAGCATGGACAGATACAATAATTCATGTCCAGGGCCCCTTATTGTGGTGACATGGAAGGTATGACATTTATCTCACCCAAACTCCGTCCAGCTGCTCCCCAAGCCCCGCCTTGGCCAGAGCTCCCTGGGTGGTGATTGGTGGCATAGCTCTGCAGAGGGTGTGGGGTGGCGTAGGCTTGTCGGTGAAGGAGCTCAGACTCGGGGTGGGATGATCTGGAACTCCCATACACAAGACTAAGGAGTAAAGGGGTGGGGGGTCATTAATCAATTCATTTCAGAGTTCATTTACATAAACCTAATTTGCCCCCAAAACGTGACCCTGAGAAAAGACATTCTGGGCCTGGCCTCATTTGTAAAATGCACTTACAAACTAATTTGACAGTAAATTGTGCCACAGTTAATTGCGCCACCATTAAAAATCCACACAGATGTTATATGCAACTCTTAACTCAAAGCTGTTCATCAGTCTGGTTTCTATCTTGGACTTTAGGCTACTGAACAGTGACCCACCTGAGAAAATTCCAATCCCTAATGAGTAAAACACAAAACAGAATTTAGATCTTTGATATAAGGGGAAATAAATAATTATTGTATCACTGTCCAAATAAAATGTTAGTGACAGGATTATAAGATTAGATGGTAAACTGTGGGATGCATTTGATTACATACCAAAGTTTATTATTCAGACACAGATACAAGTCTATGAATGCAGAAACATTGAGTGTCATGCAAAAAAGATGGAATTGTTTATTAGAGCATCTCTAATTATCATAATGAAGTACAAGAGTCAACGTTGACATATTTAACAAACTGCAAACCGAAATTAGACATATTCAAAGTTGAAAATGAACTAATCGCATAACTTTGCTTTGCAAAAGCTAGATAGATAGTTAGCACCAGGCTAGTAGTAGCACCGCCTAGCAGCAATGCACAGCAGCTAGAAATGTGGGGACTAGGCCCAGGCTGCAAGGCCAGTTTTTTACGTGTAAATAAACCATGTGTGACCGATGTGCAGCTGCAAGCAAACTAGAAAAATATATTTCCTCGTTTATTACCAACGACACTTGACTTCTCTGAGGCAAAGTGTCTGCAAGCCATTGATTATGTTGATGTGCTAACAGCTGGCTGGTGCAAGTCGACGCAAATGCCTGCTAAGTTACACCAGAAACTAGCCAGATTAGTTTAGCCAAATATCGGTTGCCAAAGGTCATCGTGGCTTTCAAGCATGGCCAGGCAGCCAAATCTGAGCTGATATATTTACAGTATGTGCAGCTAAATAAGAGGCGACGTTGCTTGCCTGCCAAGCCAAGGCCTCAACTGATTTCCATGTAACATAGCGCTAGCTTACATGCTAAGCTAAAAGACCGAGCTACCTTGCACAGTCCAGTCAATTTTCATCATCAGGTCGTACTTCAACTCATCATTTCATCCTAGTATTATTTTTGTTTTCGACAAACAGCAATTACAAGTAGAATGCAAAGAGAATACGTCAATTTAATTATGCAAATGAATTATAAACCATGAGCCCAAGGACCACCACCAATAATTTGGAACACGCTTGGGGAAAATGCAATAGAAATCTCATTTTGCACAACACAACATCACCCCCTCCACCACAGGATTTTTTTTTTTTTTTTAACAATGTGGCAATGCAAAATGTTTGATACAATTCAGCCTACTGGTTGGTATCAATGCTTGTTGTTAATGTGTCACAGGGGATTGCTGTGTGGTGTTTGCTGCGTCTGCACTCTTCGCAGTTTCTATCAATCATATGAATTTATCAGGGTCTGTGGCGAGGCCCGTGCAAACCGAACAATAATTCCTATAGATGCTCCAGACATATGCCCCCCCTCCCTCCACCCAAGGCTACCTAAAACCCAGGTCTGTCAATCACATTCAATTCATTTCCCCTACCTTTCTCCACCCCGCCCACCCCCACGACACGCACACTGCTCGATCACTGTTTATAATATTATTACTATGCAACTGTTTGGATGACAATGCACGACACATAATGGAAAGGTATGAAACAAAAGATGAAGCCGATGGTGCCAATTTGTTTACACGGGTCACAGTGTGCCCTGCTAAGTCTGAGTGATGCATGCACATTGTCTGAATCAAATGCATACCTTGCTTTTGCCGATCTCTCGTAACTCCATCCTGCTCCTGCGCCCAAATCACCAAATCCTGTTCCCGGGTAATTTCTATCCATTTATGTGATGTGTGTATAACGAGGACGAAAGCAACGAGCAGTCGGAACAGATTAGGGAAAAAATCCCGTCTTCCCAGTTCTCGGTTTTAGGCTATTTTCCCCGGTTTCATAAGCAAGTCCTCAGGAGTGGAAAACAGCATATTGAAAGAGAAATGGAGGGGAGGAGGAGAAAGCTGGATGAAAAAAGAGGGGGGTCTACGGGGTTATAATCCAACCACCTCCAAAAAAAATCAGTCTTTCTCCTTTTCCTACTCTTTCCCCATCTATCATTTCCACGAATGCACATTTACTCCAAAATCATGCACGGTCATGATGAAGATGCCACGGATTTGGCCGGAGATGGGTGAATTGCTGATAAACATTTGATTTGAATGCGTCCTTTTCACCGTCTCTCCTCCCCTTTCTTTAGGCTAGTTTTGCTACACTGCTAGCACTAGAAAGATTGCAATCGATAGGCCACGTTGGTATCAATCATTCCCCATAGATGAGCAAAGAAATCCCCAATATCATGATTTTTTTTTTACATGCAAATCGTTCCCACCCCCCTCCAGAATTGTTGGCTAGCAGATGCTAGCTGTCCGTAACGACGCATCAAAATAAAACAGGGCTGCTATTATTTTCCTAAATGCTCGCTCCCCATATTTCTTCTCCTTTTAGCCATTCAGTAAAAGCAACAACGAGTTTGCCCAGAGCTGAAAAAATACGGTCACGGTGCAAAAACCGAACGAGGAAGCGTAGAGAAAGCAGGCCGCGTTTTTATATTTTTAGTCATTTTCCTCTGAAGACGCCATTTTTGAAGGCGGCTGGTCGCTCCGTCCTCCCTCTACCTCTCTCTCTCACCGCTGAGACTCACTCACTGTCTGCGGTGACCTCCATTCACCGGCCCTCAGTCTGCCACTCAGTCCTGTAGGCTGTAGGTTAGGAAGTTATCACCGTGTTATTATGCTATTATTAATTTAGATTACATTTTACAAGAACAAAATATTCAACTGTCAGTTCCAACCGACCAATGCGATTGGTCGAGACGCATTCTACCAACTGCCAAAATCTATTATTTGAAATAACAGGCAGATTTATACACTCTTGAGAGGCCTATTGTGGGTGAACCAAACGGGGGTTACATTTTAAAATCACATCCAAATTTTGTAGCCTATTTGAGAAACTGCCCTTTCCTACTCTCACCAGATTGTCCATTAAATACAATTATATTCAATTGGGAAATGCAAGTGTGGGGCTACAGTATTTTATTCACTAGAATTGCCATTGTCCAAAGCAGTAGATTCTTGAAACGGCCAGATTTGTATTATGTGGACACTACTGGGCCTAATTTTATTATTTGGACAACCTGTCTGCCAGACCCCACATGCATTTGAATTCAACGCCAGCAGATGGCACACTCAATTTCATGGTCATATAAAAGGAGGGATCACTGAAAAAAAAAAAAAAAAAAAAATGTTGCCGTTATATTTATTTATGGTGTTTTGGCGGTGGGCCTGGCCACGGTTTTTGGGAAACTCCTTGGCTTGAAGATCACATCAACCTGTTATGTCTATATAACTCCAATTTACACACAGCAGCATTTACAGATATGGTATTTATTGCATTAGAAATGTCGTCTTGTTAAAAAATGGATTTGGACTAGTTACAGGATGTAAACTTGACTTTGATTATAAGTATTAATGCACATAGGCTGGTATTTGTACAGAAATTGGCTTTCAGCATTGTGTTGGGTGGTATATGGCCGGTTGTTGCCCTCTAGTGGTGAAAGTAGGGAATGGCTAAAATCTTAATTTACCAATGACTACAGTATTATTATATTCAATTACCATTTTAACATCTTTATGCTGATGTATTCAAATAATTTGTATTAATTGTAACATTTCGAGCTATGCCCAAAATCTACATCTTCATTCAAAAGTTCCACAAACCTCAGGTCAACCTTAGATGATGTTCACAAAATAATTTTTTGATACAAAATAATGGGGCACTTATTGAGATTGCCACGTGAAAAAGAGGTGTGTTATAGGGAAATTATCCTCATACTTTTAGGCCCCAACACATCTCCCTAAATTTTAAAAATTAGTCTTGTCTTACATGGTCTCCTGGGAATATCTCACTGTTGGATGGGATTCATGTCGACCAGAAAAGAATAGCCCAGGACAAATTATAGGACATCTTCTCACCTGCATAGATATCTAAGCATAAATGTTGATGTTGATTAATTGAATACATATTATGTTTTCCCTTATTTTGTGTCCTTTGCTATTTGAGTGTCTTTCATATTGTCTCTTTTTAAATATCCATAGTATTTCCATTACTTTACTTTGATCAACATGGTCAGTATTCAGTTTGAGAAGCAAGCTGTACCTGTCAAACTAGCGTGTCATAACAGAGTTATTTTAACTTTATGTGTCTGCAGGGAAAACCGCAAAATAGTGTTTGGTCAGCCTTTAAATTGTCCATCAACAAAAACAATGGTGGTTTGTCACCTGGAGCTGTAAATGTATTTCTCAAATGTGTGTTGTATTTATGCTGTCAGGTCAGTGTGAGCTGGATGTCAGACATAAGAAACCAATGTGTGTCCCAAATGAGATTAACCTTAGAATTGCTACCTTCCTTCACTTTCAAAAAAATCTTAAAAAGCCACAAAATTCAGGTTTAGTTTCAGGTTAGTAGTTGCATCAATTCTAATGGCATGTTAAATCACGTGTTAATTCAACATTTATCAGTTAACCAAGAGCTACAACTCTGCACTCAACCTTTTAAGCCAACAAAATACTGTTAAACAAAAACAAGCTCCCCAATCTCTATTCAGGAAAAACTACAGTGGCAGCTCCCCTGTAGTGAGTATTTTAGATGTATTATCACGTCTTTGTAATGCATACTGGGTAACTCAAAAGGTCAGCTATCTGCATATTCATGAGAGACAGTAAGACAAAGGACAGGAATTAAAGAATTTGAAGAATACCTTTAATTACGTAGGATGCTGTACATGGCTGGGACAGAATATCAGAGGGAAAGGGAAGTCCAGAGAAAGGAGCGAGGGTGAAAGGGTGAAACAGGACTTCAGCCATGACTGTTGTGTCATCAGTCATTACTTAAACATCCAGCAGAAAGTAGGAAAGTAGGAAAGTCAGACTGGAAACAAGAGATCAAACTTAAGTTTCCCGAGCGATCCTGTTGCATATGTTTCAGTCTTTCATATATTCTCCTTGATGTCTCCCTCTTGCCAGCTTATATGCTCTCACTGTCATACCTCCCCCCTCCCTCCCTCTCTCTCTCCCTCCCTCCCTCTCTCCCTCCCTCCCTTTCCTCCCATCTCCATAATCAAGCGTTCTCCCACTTGACTGTAGCTCTTGCAGCAGCAGATTTCCACAAACTCCAGCTTTCTTTCTGTCAAAATGCCAGACTCTGATGCAGCTATGCCAGCACCTTGCCAGGTCATCAAAGAGGATGTGGACAAATGGTGAGTTCAGACAGGTACAACTATAGACTAGATACCGGAAATAGAATTTATCCTAATGTGTATTCAAAGTCCTAAATGGAATCGTTTAATTTGCTGCAGCCAAGTTATGCATAACAATCCCTGGTGAGCGTTGGTGCCACATGCCTCTTTCCCTGAATGTCTTTGTGTAATTTAGTTCCTTTGAGGAGGATTCATGCACTGTGTGTTTGGGCTGCAGCTAAAGAGCGGATCACTTCCCATCCACTCCACACGACCGAAAACGCTTTTGCCATTCCCAGTCACAACTCGTCGACTTCTATGCGTGACATCCAATTTATTCACATTAACTTGTCATCTGGGCTCGACTTGTTAAGAGAGTCTGTGGGGAGATCATTAGCTCTAATGAGGGATAGTGGAGAATACATGTTCACGACTTTCAGAAAATCCACTTTACAACGCAGGGACCAAGTGGAATGGCATTTACAGGTGGCCCTTATAGTAACATATATGCCCAGTGTGGCATAAATAGCCCTGAGGTTTAAAATAGGCAGAGAGTTGGCACATTCCAGGCAGTTGGGTCGTGTTACGTGCGTTCTTGCAGAAGTGGACATTTGGTGTACGTCCACGTGCAGCAGTGATTACTGCGAGTGTATTTGCTACACAGATTACCCACTGCTGCATCTCGTACATCGCCTAATACACATGCAGTCGCTGCGATGGTTTAAACTGAAATAAACTCTTTTCATGCTGGACTGCAATAATCCCTTTCATGCATGTGTAGATTAAGTTTAGAGACATCATTCCATGTGTCACCCACACAAATTCAAGTGCCACAACTTCTCGAATGTTGATTTATTGTTTATGTCTCTACAGTTATATCATAACTTGCACTGAAATCCTCTTATGTCCCTTAAGCACTCCAGTGAGGAGTGACAACTGTATTTAGCTGCAGTGTGTATGTAGCCTATGTGTCCAGTGAACTACCTCACTGCACAGTCTCATCAGCAATGCTATACAGTTTTTAGTATCACTTTTGGTGCTGTATGTGCATGTGGTAATTTTTTGTCATTTGTTTTGTGTTCTTTGTTATGTATTTTGTGTGTTATATGTTATGTGAACCCTGTCTGCAAACCGACCTCACAGAATAATAAAGATTTGATTGACTGCATGTGTAGATATGTGGTTAGTGTGTGGATTGTAAATCTGGTTTTGTGTTTCAGTGTCAGAGAGAAAGGAGAAGAGAACTGTAAGGATCTGATAGACGCCTTCCAGGCCTGTATAAAGACCCTGTCAGAGGGATCCTGAATTGTGAGAAAATGGATCTCAAGAGAGTGTATGTTCACATTATTGATTATCATTCATATTCGTTGATTTCTTTCAGAATGTCATGCGAAAATCCATCCTAAAATAGAATTCATGCATTTCCTGTGACCTCACACAGATCAATCAATGTTTTAATCTTTCTAAGCTAGAAAACAGACAACCGAGGTTCTCATCGGTGATGTCATAAAGAGACAAACTTGAAGCCGCTCCATTTATAACAAATTAGAGTCTGACTGGACACTAAAAACTGTTCAAAACCATAAGATTTCTGTTTTAGACTGGATTTCCCTTTAATCCAAATGTTCTTACTGTATTTTACATGCATTTTAAAGATTTTAAATCACATATTATGCATAAACTATTGCAATCGCATAACTTTTGCATCTTTGGTTTTCCTATCACAGCTTCACTTCCTCAAGGTCCTCCACCTTCCCAGCATTCCCCTCCTTGCACATTTCACTGGACTGAACCATCTGAAAAACTGGAGAAGGGGTGATGACAGCTATAGATATGCATTCTTTGAACCTGAAATGTTAGTTGGTTTTTTTTCATCATTGTTATGTCATAATGTGCTGTAACAGACACCTGATTATGAATGTACTGTAAATTATCTATGCACAGAAAAATATACATATTTTACAATAAAGGCAAAGTTTGTACAGTTACTGTATTCCCTTCATCCCTTGCCCTGCAACTGACTTACTGTACATGTACATACGTAAATATGCCTCTCTGTAATTCAGTTTACAGTGCAAGGGGTATTCCTTGTATTTGTTGATGACATATGTTTGACAATCAGTTAAGATAAGTAATTATTATGATTGTTTATTGACATACAAAATTATATAAGAAACAGGGTTGGGACCATCCACGAATTGAATTGAGAATGCATGGTAAATTCCAATTCAGTTCCTAAAGTTGGAATTAGAATTAGAATGTCACCCAGCTCTGAGGCAACAGAATTGGAATAGAATTGGAATGACAGAAAACAGAATTGAATTCCATGAAAGTCCATAAAATTCCACTTCTAAGAGTTTGTCTCGACTTGCTAAACATTCTAAATCAAACATTATGAATCAAATAAAAGACAGTTAAACAAATCAAATATGTATGGCTTATGATTACATGTTACGCATCAAATACCACCTGAAAGACACCTTTAACATTTTATGATATTCTGTATTGATAATATATAACACTACATGTAATATCAGATATGTGGAAAGAAAAAACAAAAAAAACATGGAATTTCATAGAATTTCACGAAATTAAATTAAACTTCCTGAAATTCCAATACAATTCCAATTCTGTTTCCTGTAAGGTTTTTTTTTTCCATTTATTCTTGAATTGACCCCAACCCAGATCAGAAATGTTGGTTACTGTCTTTTATAATGTTTAAATGCTATGGTTATTTGGAACTCTCCATGGTGCTGATCGGCCAGGTGCCAATACAGAGTTTTTACTCCTAGAAGAAATAAAAAGAACCTGTTAATCTCTATTTAACCCAAAGGCCTCTAATGTCACTTTTTCCATGAGCTCTGATAATGGGCGTCTCCTCCTTTGTTATGCTGGAGATTATGGGAAGGATAGGAGGAGGGGCCTAGAAAAAAGTTGTTCTCACCAGAGATCGGAGATGGTAGGAGCCAAAGGGATTTCTTTGTAATAATATAATAATAATAATGAAGTTCATTTGTATTGCACTACTTTTCAAAAAGCTGAGTTTGCAAAGTGCTTTACATAAAAAATTAAACAATAAAAACAATACAAACGGTAAGCAATGCAAGAACCGAAGCTGTTTACAAAGTGCTTTACAGAAATACAAAATAATAAAACACAGACACAATAAAAAAAAATAAAAATAAAAAGCTGGCTTTGTAGCTGGTTTTCCAGAGTAACCTCCTCTGTACTTCTGGATGATAGAGAAGACCCTGATGCTGTGAAATAGAGCTTAACGAAAGGCTCAAAGGATCACAGACAAGCTTCCCAAATCTCTGCTTTAATGTAAGATGGACAAAGTTCATAGGGAGAAAGGTTGTTAGTTATCAGACTGTCAACTGTCACAAAAACAAGGTATATATTTGGCTGCAAGCTTATGAGGCAAAGTTATAGCAAATCACATTTCCTTCTGTCCTCAAAACCTTACAGTTGATGACTGGGAAGTTTTGTCCTCATTCTTCTTCCCTCAGCTTTGCTCCATGGACTCCCCTGCCTCCTCAGTTCTTTCAAATCCTGCTTGTGGGGCAACCAGGCACTGTAACTTCCACCAAGTTCCTCATTTAAAATGTATCTGTCTGACAGATACACTTATTTGGTATTTTCTCCTGGGGTAGGCAGCGCTGACTGCTGTCTTCCATGCTACCAGTCAGCTTCATTAGGACTTTATCTGGTTTCTTCTGCAGGGTGAGTGTGTCTTTGACAGGAAGACAGCGAAGGTCCCCTCAAGTCTGGAGAACAGCTCTTCCCTGTAGCCCTGGACCGGGCCTACTTGTTGCTTTCATTGCTTCTCAAGTATTTTGACCTCAACAGACTGAGCCTGCCCCGTGTGAACGAGCCGGAAAATAGTAGGATGAGTATCTTTTCGATATATGTCTGTTCCATGGCTGCCTTGTGGCTGCATGCAAATCAAGCAGTTAAGCACAACTGAAGCTGGGCTTTGGGGAATTATCCACCCACACACAACATTTCAAATTGAGATTTTAGAGATTTTTCAAGGCACTTTGCAGATGATAAATTCAAATGGCCTACTTACCCTTTTTATAAAACTGTGTCATCCCCTGTGTGATTTATTTGAATCAGAATATCACAATAACAGCACCAAACACGTCTTTTCAACAAGGAAATCCATTTTTGTGGATGTCACTTTAGTTTGAAACAGATTTCCCCATACTGGGCCACCCTGCCTGAAGGAGCTGTGCTCACCCTAAAATAATTTAATTATTGTGGGTTTCCCATGGTCTAAATGCTGTTTCAGAGGCTTTTTTTTTCCAGTCAGGTCAAATTTATTTATATGGCCCTTCGTCACAAAACATGTCTCAAAGGACTTTACAGAGAACAAGCCCATAGACCTAACACATCACCAATCAATCACAAAACAAAATGATGCAAGTATGCAAAGAAAATAAAACACAAGGAAACAAAACAAAGCACAAGGCACAAAATAGCATGTTGAAATAGCATGTTTTCACCCTGACAAGAATAAAATTATTGGTGAAACACTGGTTTGAAATGCTTATTTTTTCACTATTTATAGGCTGCACATTCATCTTCCTAATAGGCTATTTTCTCATATAGCTGCAGCAGGATAAGTTCCCTGCAGGAGTCCTGGACACCTAACAGAAGTTATCATCAAACGCCTTCTTTCGGATGCCAGTCATGCTGATGAAGGCTCAGACCCGTGATGCCTCCCTAACCCCCCTCTGCTCTGCCTCTGATGATGTTTACAAATCTCTTTCATAATAGTGAGGGGAGGTGTCCGCAGCAGCAGCAGCAGCACAGGCCCCGGTGTGGCCGGGACCGAGGTGAATGCAGAGATAAGCGTATTTGAGGGAAGATGAGGAGGGCGGGGGCAGCGCGAGAGGATGGAGAGGGAGTGGGACCCGGATGCTGATGCGAATGAGACGAAGGAAGGAAGAGGAGAGAGAAAATATCGATTTACGGCAAGAAAAGCAAAGGGACTAATAATACGGGGGCCGTTACCCAGCGGGAGCTATATTCAGGAGGGGGAATAAGGCAGTCGAGATTAGTGCGGGTGTATCTGCGGATATATTTCTGTTTTTTTTCACCTGTGTATCAGCCGGTGAGGGAGGACACGCCAAAGGAGAGGGAGAAGATGCTGTGATCCGCTACTTGCAGGGATGTAGAGAGAGAGAGGGAGGGGGAGGGTGCTACGCTAAAAGATGGTTGTTTTGCGAGGAATACGTCTCTCCTCTCGAAAAATTGCGAGAATGTGGCCGTCCGACGAAACATACCATTTCGTGATGCCGAGAAACTTTAAGAGGTGTCGGTTTTGACAGACGGCGAGACGCGGATAGACGTTGAAGCTAAGCTAGCTGTGTTGCTGTGCCGGAGCGGTTAGTGAGGCTAAATAGCATGCTGTTCCACCTGTAAAATAGGCCTGACAGAGTGGATATAATTGATAAAAAAATTTCAATGCTAATGCCCAGTTCACATATTTAACGTTTCATGAACAGACGAGGCCAGCAAAAGGTATAAATCTTTACTGCAGACGTGAAATACACAGAAAAAAACCCGTGCTCTTCGTTAATTTTCATATTACCTGTAATATATAGCCTAATGAGGTACGACATGTAACGTTAGGCTAGTACAAAATAAGCTGATGTTGTACAGAGGCAAAAGTCATTAGCTCGTCAACCTTGTCATGTTTATCTTTAGAGTAGTGGTCAGTATTTAACGCATAACAGCCTTGTATTTGTGTCATATATCAGTTTCTCAGCTTTTGCCTACCTCTATAACTGCAAGCTATTTAGTTCAATTAGTATACATGTTTGCTGTACTTCAAAGCAAATGTACCAGAAAACCCCCTTACTATTGCAAAAAGGAAAAGTAGTTGTGTCAGTGCATCGGGTTTAGATGAAAAAATGTTCAATTATCAACCAAAAGTTATAGGTCAGGACCAGTTTGGCTTGTACAATTTTTACACGCTCTCCCAGTAAATCTCAAAGTAGCAGTGTTACATCTAACCTATTTGTATCACTGAAGCAAAAAGTAATCCGTCTTTTGAGTCCGGCACTGTATTCCACAATAACTAACTTCCTAGCTGTAAAATATCACAGTAATTGCAATAACCACAGTGCAGTAATAGTAGTGTATTAGCTTGCAGTAAGAGCAGTATGAGTAAGGAACTGTCTCTGAGTCAGTCAGCTCAATATGTTGGGCCCTACCGACTGGAAAAAACACTGGGGAAGGGACAGACAGGTGAGTATACCAAATTGTTTTTGCTTTAAAAAATGATATAAAACTTAATAGCAATGTGACAAAGGATGTAAAACTGCTTTATTGTATTAATTAGTTTAGTTTTCATAGTTATTTTGGTAAAGTTTGCAAATATGTGATCTAAGTAGCAAGCATTGGCCTCTCTTTACCTTTCTCTTTCTGTCTTTTCCCCATCCCCACTTGCTTCTCTCTCTCTCTCTCTCTCTCTCTCTCTCTCTCTCTCTCTCTCTCTCTCTCTGTCTTTCTCTCTCTCTATCTCTTTCACTCTCTCTCTGCCTTTCAGGACTGGTCAAGCTTGGGGTCCATTGCATTACGGGTCAGAAGGTAGCGATCAAAATAGTCAACAGAGAGAAGCTGTCTGAGTCAGTTCTGATGAAGGTATGATGCTGTTGTTGTTGTTGTTGTTGCTGATGAGTTCATGCATTACATTTTGTACTCTGACTCTCTACAACATTGCTTCATAATCTCTACATTTGACTTCTGAATTAGTCAATTGATTCAGTACGATTCAGTAGATCCAAACTGACACTTGCAGGCTATATATGCACTTTTGCCATTTGAATTCCTCTCAACTGTCATTGAAATGCGTGTATCCTCTCTCTCTCTCTCTCGCTCTCTCTCTCTCTCTCTCTTTCTCTCTCTCTCTCTCTGGCCAGGTGGAGAGGGAGATTGCCATTCTGAAACTGATTGAGCATCCGCATGTGTTGAAGCTGCATGATGTTTACGAGAATAACAAATATCTGTGAGTTCATTGTACATTCAAAGGCTCCGTACAGCTGGGCCCAGCACAGTCTGACTGCCTATTTTCATACTGGAGATCAGACCCTGAGTGGGATGGATAAATGTTACTCTAAGGACTATATTAATCTTATTTCATCACCCTCATTCTCACTCTTTCCTCTATCTCCTGCATTTATCCTGTTTTTGATTTGTCCAAACTATAACACTGGTAAAAAAAAAAACAGCTATTGGTGATGTACTTTGCATTTCTGGGCCCATTTTGTTCTTTAGTGGTGTATTTTTCTTATTCCTGTGGATAACTGGCCAAATGTAGACGACGTGACATCACAGTGCTGGTACAATAGAGTTTGACAGCAGAAAATCTTTCAGATGTCTAAAACATTAAAAGTAAACGTCAGGTTTTGGTGTCAGTCCCCCAGAATCAAAGAGCAAGGGCTTCTTTCTAGACTCACCAATCTATCATAGAAGAGGCAGAAATACCAATTTCTCCAATTTCTGACAGTAGCCTCAATAGACCAGAATACAGTGCAGCCACAAAAAACACGCTGGCCTTTGAGTAAAGGATGAAAGTCATTCTGGGAAATGCAGGAAATCACTATCTGAAGTACAAGGCAGGTTGAGGGAAAGACAACAAAACAAAAAAAAAACAAATAAATTACACAAATAAAAACAGTGTAATACTATCTGAGGGTGGATTTTTCATTTTAGGCTATAGTTTCCTTCCTTCCTTCCTTCCTTCATATAATTTTTTTGCCCCCCATTTGAAAGTTGATTGGGAAAGCATTGATTGAAGGGTATTAGCGATAAAGATTGCACCGGATGAGTATCACACCATTCCTCCCTGTGTGTTGGCAGGTACCTGGTGTTGGAGCATGTGTCAGGAGGAGAGCTGTTTGACTACTTAGTGAAGAAGGGCCGGCTGACCCCTAAAGAGGCCAGGAAGTTCTTCAGGCAGATCATCTCTGCCTTGGATTTCTGCCACAGTCACTCCATCTGGTTGGTTTTTGCATAGAGCAGTTTTTCTCAAACTGGGGTCTGGGGTCACACATAAAAAACCCTCTCCATCTTCTCTTTTGTCCTAAATCAAATCTAAAAACAGGAAAATGATCTTTGATGGGAGCGCCTGGCCAAAACACTCCCAGATGGGGTGGATCGTGTTTGTGTGTGTGTGTGTGTGTGTAGTGATGGTGGGGGTTCCTCCACTAATTGCATATCTTTTTTGAGGTCTTTGGTCTGAAAACAATTTGAGAACCTTTGATGTAGAGCATATCAGGTACTTTATATGCAGCAGACTGCACACAGTACACAAGATTATACGTTATGTTATTATAGTACACATGCCAGATATGATTACTCAGTGTAAGGCATAGGCCTACAAACATTGGAATAAACACATAAACATTTACACAAGCACATTAGTACTATTCCTTGGCATGATCATTTGTTATTCCCCTTTTCAGCCACTAGTTGCAAAACCCTAAGACAAATATTTTCTCAACTTGCTCTGGTGTTGTTTATTAACTAGTGTTGTATATAAAAAACACAATATCAACCCCAGCTTACTGTTCCATGGCAACAGAAAACAGGTTTCCACTGCCTTAATCAACAGCAACAAACATGTATTGTTTCTAGGTCATGCCTCTTTAATCATATCAGTAGTAGCTGATGTTTGCAGCCACTTATAAGTGGACAAGTGGATGTTTTTGTGACAGTGTATGGAGGGAGACAGGAGTAGAGAAACATGTGATACTGTAGCATGAGCCAGTATTCAAACCACAAACAGTACTAGACAGCTAAACTCCTGCTTAAACTGATTAGGAGTGGGAACTGGCAGGGACTTCACTTAAATTGTTCTCTCTTCGACATGTCAAAACAATATATATTGTGTATACACAAATTATTTTTTCACCCCTAAACCCATTTGTCTAACGCTGTCTGATAATAATAGTTTGTGTTGTATGTGTGCAGTCACAGAGACCTGAAGCCTGAGAACCTGCTCCTGGATGAGAAGAACAACATCCGTATTGCTGACTTTGGCATGGCTTCCCTACAGGTGGGGGACAGTCTGTTAGAGACCAGCTGTGGGTGAGTACCAGCTGTATGTGTGTGTGTGTGTGTTTATAAATAATGTGTGCACTCTAAAATGACTCATAGTTTGTCTGTAGGGAACTTGCAATATACACA
This sequence comes from Centroberyx affinis, assembly GCF_046629955.1. NCBI lineage: Eukaryota > Metazoa > Chordata > Actinopteri > Beryciformes > Berycidae > Centroberyx > Centroberyx affinis. The sequence goes on along the minus strand of NW_027279316.1, from coordinate 366,571 downwards.
TACGTAGTATATGTACTATATTGTACTAGAACAAGAGTAGCTGGCAGTGTAGCCAAGAACATCACACATACAGTAATAGAGATGCACTACATGGGAAATATTAGAGAGAAAGGGCTGGCAGAGTAGCCAAAAACATGTATATACAGTACACACACATGTAATGCTTTATATATTACACACGTACATACATTATATACCTAAAACAATCTGTTCTTCTAATATTGTACCAATTCTTGTAATGCTGCTCGTAGTATATGTATCTGCTCTAAAATATTTATTTTTCATTTCAGATCACCACACTATGCTTGCCCAGAAGTTATACGGGTAAGAGTCCACTCTTAACATTGCCTCGAAAATACTTTTTTTTTCTGTATGGAGAATATATCCAATTTTTTAGGTGATTTATTTTCTTTGCAGGCTCATTTTTAAAAAGGGTAATTCTGGAGGGCACTTAATGTCTTATTAAGTACAATCTAAAATGGTGATAATCCAATCCTGTGAATGAAAAGCTGTTTTCACAGTATTTTCCCCTGGACTAAGTACTGGATTAAAATGTTCCTTTTGACAGAGATTTCTATTGAAAGAAATGTCTTAGTCTTGGACAAGGCTTAAGTCGCCTGTGAAATTGCCCTTCAGTGGATTTAATCATGTACCGTAGCTCATTTGAGTGTTCAGACAATCAGTTGTTGGATTCATGGGTGCTCTCTCTCTCTCTTCGGCAGGGGGAGAAATATGACGGGCGGAGAGCAGATGTGTGGAGCTGTGGGGTCATCCTTTTTGCTCTACTGGTGGTACGTCTTTCATACACGTTTGTTTCTCCTTTTTTTCCAGATACATATTTAATTCCTTACTTTTTGAACACACCCCTCCTCTATCTTCCGTTTATATAAATTTGTCCCTTTTGTAAACCTTCCACGGAAATCTTTATCCATCCTCTACCCCATCTGTTTCACTTAAACTCTCTCTCTCTCTCTCTCTCTCTCTCTCTCTCTCTCTCTCTCTCTCTCTCAATTCAATTCAGTGAGCTTTTATTGGCATGACATACAGTACATTTGAACATATTGCCAATGCGTACAACAACAACACAACAAATACAACAAATGTAGGACAAAATGACATAAGAAAAATAGTATAAATTATACAACAGATCAGATTCCTCTTTAAATTGTCTTCTTTACTCTCTCTCTCTCTCTGTCTCCCCTCCTTTCCTCCCTCTCTCCCACAGGGTGCCCTGCCGTTTGACCATGACAACTTGCGCCAGCTCCTGGAGAAGGTGAAGAGCGGGGTTTTCCACATGCCCCACTTCATCCCCCCGGACTGCCAGGCCTTGCTCAAGGGCATGATCGAGGTCAACCCCGACAAGAGGCTCACGGTACGGGACCGCACTCACACCAGCCTCAGGCACGGTCTGCATGGCCCACTTAACACCTGGCATTAATATTCGTCTCATTTGCAAATTGTATCCAGAAATTATTTAGCCTGATTACGTTTACACCTGTATTAAAATGCATCTCCTGCATCCACATTGAATTTGGATTTTTCCCTTGCAAAACCTTTTCCAGTTTTATGGAGCTGTTGTTAATACTGTTAATGGTTTCATCAGCAGACATCTCTTGTTCCACATCAGTGAGTATCCTGACTCTACAATTTGATAGGTTACTCTTCAATAATTCTAGTTAGTTTTGAATCACTATTAGATTTGCCTACCCGTCTTTGCCTTGTTTGCATTTTGCAGCTGGATCTGCACACGGACGTTTATTTTTGTTATCATCGCATTGCTTTAATGCGTCTTGGGTGCATTTACACCTGGATTTTAAGCATTTTTGTTGTGTCCAAATACAATCTGGAAACATGTTAATGCCAGGTGGAAATGGGGTCTTTGTGCCAGGAATTTTTCAATATGAATTTAAAGGACTAGCTTGGCACTCATCAGGAATTGTCATGTGGTTTTACCAGCAGCCAGGTCCAGACCTGTATTTGGATTTTGTTGGTTTGTAGCTGATCTAGTTGACTTATATATATATCTGAGTTGATAGCTTAAATCCTCAAACATTACAAAGTATTCTTGCTGAAAGTCTATAATTACAGATACAAAGATATTACAGAGCATGTGTCTGTGTCATGGAATATCAACAAAGGTTCACTTTTCAATAACTGAAAAAAACTGTCTCTATTTACTATGAATGCCTACATATATTTGTACATTGTGAAAGGCGTGTCTTGTCTAATATTAATTGGGTTTAGGATCATGGATCTTATTCTATGTATTTGGGACATAGTCAGCTTCAGGTTGAATAAGGTTTCTCCAGGACACTGGTGATGTGTGATTTTTCTTTAAATTCTCAAACCAATACACATCGCAAATTGAATTTATTACAAAATACTCAGACGTGAGTAGGTGGCTTTTTGTGTACGTAAAAAGGGGACCTGGTGTGAATTGTTTACACCGCACAGCTCTGTGGCCATCTGGTTGTTAACAGACTGTAGCGACTAATGGTCCCATCTGCCCTGTCACCCCTTACAGCTAGAGGCCATCCAGAAACACGCCTGGTATCAGTGAGTATACCTTCATATGTACACTTGACTGCATTTGGAGTGAAATTAATATTTAATGAAGTAATGATTTTAAGTGATGTTGCGTCATATCTGTCATATTCATGTTGTTCGTGTGTGTGTGTGTGTGTGTGTGTGTGTGTGTGTGCGTGTGCGTGTGCGTGTGTGTGTGTGTGTGTGTGTGTGTGTGCTCCCAGGGGCGGTCGTAATGAGCCGTGTCCTGAGCAGCCTCCTCCCAGGCGGATATGTGTGGGGCGGATCTTGTCCCTGACTGAGCTGGACCCAGATGTGTTGGACAGCATGCACTCCCTGGGCTGCTTCAGAGACCGAGTCAAACTCACCCGCGATTTGCAATGTGAAGAGTAAGCATTTTTTCCCAACTCATAAACATATTTCTGAATGAGTGTGTCTCAGTGTGTTTGAGTGCTCTCTCTCTCTCTCTTTCAGTGTTTCTCTTGCTGATTTTTCTTGAATTACTTGACCCTTGCTTATTTCTTCTACTCGCCCTTTTTAAAAGAATTACCTGCTGTATTCACATATCACTCCTTTATATCTCCCTCTCACCAAACTGTAACATCTCCTCTCATACGTTTCGCTCCCTCCCTTCCTCCCTCCCTCCCTCCCTCCCTCTCTTTCTCTCAGAGACAACCAAGAGAAGATGATCTATTACCTACTGCTGGACAGGAAGGAGCGCTACCCCAGCTATGAGGATGAGGACTTGCCTCCACGCAATGACGTAGGTCAGTCATTAGGTGGCAGGATGGAGCCACTGGAGCGAGGGAGCCCCTCTCTCTGCCCCAATTTCTGTGAAGGATTTGTACCACGGCATGCAAGTATGTTTACATAAACTGGTACGCATTTTGGGAGGAGGTTGTTTTCACCCCTGTCTGTTTGCAAGATATCTCAAAAAATTGGTAGACAGATAGACCTTGGCCTAAGGATCAGCTGATTAGATTTTGATGATGAGGATCCAAGATTTTTGCCATTAGAAGAAACACTTAAACCATTACGACCATAAACTATTAACGGAGGCTGCAGCTTTGCAAGTTGGAGAATTGTTCAGAGTTTGCGGAGGTTTTCGCTCTACCGAGTTCCTTCTAGCTGGATTTGATTTTTGTCTTGGAAAATAATGTCAGGTGATGACATCTAAATTTTATGGAAACTTTTAGAATTATGTAGAGGTGCTATGTGTAACATTTTAGCATCAATAAATTACCACATTAATTTTGGGACATTAGTATAATTGCTGTAAATAAAGGAGACCATTGCCAAGAAGACTGGCAGCCTCTACCGGCCTCTACACTGCATTTTACATTGTGTACCACACAGGAATTATGCTGGATTGCTTTATGGGACAAAACAGGAAGAGGGCGCTGTTCTGCCAGTGCAAATGGAGCTAAAGATTTCAGAGTTTCTTGCAATGGCAGATGGTAAAAGGAGTTAAAGGCTGATGGAAAAATCACTTCCAACATGTTTATCCTTTTCAGTAGAACAAACAGAAAAGCACGCAGAGTGACGCCAGGCAGGAGGATGGGGGAGTAGTAGAAACATCCTCTTTGTGACTGGAAGCAATGGGGTTTATGGGAAATGTGGTCTTAATTTTGAGAAACAGTAGCATTTATAATACCACTGGCATGGGATAGAGGCTACCAGTCTTCAAGTATTAATGCCAGTCGTCTCCATAAGTTGTGGGTGAGAAAAACCTAGGATACTGAAGTTGATGTTGGCGGATCCTGTAATATCTTTTTGGTGGGGTCCCACAGCAGACCCTCCTCGAAAGCGCGTGGACTCTCCTATGCTGACGCGCCACGGCCGCTGCCGCCCAGAGAGGAAGAGCCTGGAGGTGCTGAGTGTCACCGAACAGGGGTCTCCCACCCCGCCTCGCAGGGCCCTGGACACAGCTGCACACAGCCAAAGGTACATGCTTACACACATAGAATACACACACTCTCAAAGATATACTTGAAATATTCTAGAAACACATTCTCTCTCTCACATAGTTTCTTGTTAAATTATTTCCCTGTCTGTTTTAATGACCTTTTGACGTCTGGTGACCCTCTCAGGTCTCGCTCAGTCAGTGGAGCGTCCACTGGTCTCTCCTCCAGCCCGCTCAGCAGTCCCAGGGTAAGGGCCTGTTGGTCAGCTGTTATCATTGACTTTGAATTGAGAATATACTGTAAACAACTGTTACTTATATGACTGCCTTGACAATCTAATAACATAATACAAACATGTAGTATTAAACACTGAATTTGAAAGCTTTACCATAAACCTTAATGATTTAATTCACTCTTGTAACCTTGCTCTACATTTAAGATGTTGCTGACATTAAACTGCTTCAATAAATTTTGAGCACACCTCACATACCCCCCTGAGATATCCATCTGTCAAGCTCCTGAATCATTTTACACATCATCACGACACCAATTCCTCAGAACAAATCTCACCCATCTGGAAGTTTTCATTGGCTTTTTCATAGCTTTTCTTCTGTCTCCACTTCACTTTTCACTTCTACAACATGCACTAACTAGATGTGAGCACAATTAGCTTGATATTAGTTGGCGTCACATGACAACATTAACATAGAACCTTTAAATTTGATAAATTAATTTCGGTTTCTTTGCTTTCCATCTAACAAAATGTAGATGGAATGCACTGTTGTTCATATTTAAACACAGTGGAACCTCAAAACTGTATGAAAACCATCAATGAATAGTAAAGTAAAGAAGCATTTACTGTCATTGTACCTTTGTCACGACCACTGTCTACTGTCACTGCATACTCATGAAAGATATGAAAGGCATCCAACAGAAAATTGACTGTAGGGCCAAAATGAAAATGAATGAGTTTTTATAGTTAGCTATAGTAGAAGTGCAATTGACACTTTCATTATTCACAAGATGCACTCTTTTGTCACGAGCCATGACACTCATTTCCATCCTTCTTTCTCTATGTTCCATCCCCTCTCTTTCTTGTTATCCATCTCTCCCGCTCCCCTCCAAACCCACTCCCCAGTCCTATCAGAGCCCAGTCTTCACTTTCAGCCAGTCCGATGTCACCTCCGCCACCGCTACCCCCCTCACAAAGGAGCCCAAACAGGGAAGCGTCACCACTCCTCGCTCAACGAGGGCTCACGACAAGCCCAAAGCTCCCCTCAATCCCAAGACCCAGACCCTGCCAACCAAGGGACCCGCCGAGCGACCCCACCTCCAGCCCATCAAGTCCCTGCCCCTGCACAACCCTCCCTCCCGCTCACCCTCCCCTTCTCCACTCCTCTCGCCCTTCCCCCGTTTCTTCTTCTTCCCCTCGTCCTCTGTCCTCAAGTCAGTGACTAAGAGCTTCTACCCAAACTCTGCCCACTCTGTTCCGCAGGTCACTCCCCAGGGCTCTCCGTTGCCCACGCCCCTGGGCACCCCCGTCCACCACCCTCACCACCCCTCCTCCACCCCGCCCTCCTCCTCCTCGTCCTCGTCCTCCTCACGGGCGGAGGGCGGGGGAGGGGTGGGCTCCTTGTCGCTGACCCCGCCCTCCAGCCCAGGAGGGGGAAGCGGCATGGCGGCAAGCAGCTCCGCCCACTGGAGGACCCGCCTCAATTCTTTCAAGAACAACCTGCTGGGCTCACCCCGCTTCCACCGTCGTAAACTGCAAGGTGAGTGTCTCATATTTAGATGGGAGTAGCATTGTCTTTTTTAGGGATGCACCAACGCCAATACAGCTATGGGATAACAGACCTAGGCTAAAATAGGGTATCAGTTTCAAAGAGTTTCCTCAGTACTAAAATTCGATGTGAAGAGCCAGGTATAATGCACCAGAAATCAAAGTAAAGCAAATTAATTTCTGTTCTTTTTCAATATAGAAGCATTTCAGACCTCTCTAATGGGGAAAAAATGTATTATATCTAAATGATTTTTGTCCAATGACTCCAAACTGAATATCTAAGATAATACTGTTAAAAATTAATATCTCAGATCTTAAAAGACATTACATCCCCTTTTCTAGTACCTACATCGGAGGACATGTCCAGCCTAACACCAGAGTCCAGCCCTGAGTAAGTCACCGTTCATGCACACACACACACACACACACACACACACACACACACACACACACCCTTGAGATAAACCGCTGCTGAAGTGTGACTCATTATCGCACTATAAACCTGTCTGTGTGTGCGCTTGTTTTCTCGGGTTTTTGCTCATACAGTTTTTGTACATGTGTGTCCGTTCTCCCAGGCTGGCCAAGAAGTCGTGGTTTGGGAACTTCATCAGCTTGGAGAAAGAGGACCAGATCTTTGTGGTGATCAGAGACAAACCTCTGAGTTCGGTCAAAGCTGACATCGTCCACGCCTTCCTGTCTGTGAGTATCTGATGTGGTCTGTCTCTCACACCACTCAGTATCACAGCTCACCACCAGCTTGTTTGTAGAAAGCATGACTCTCACCGGCAAAACATAATCGTAAGGAACTCACATGGACTCTCATACGCACTTCATTTCTGTCTTTATTTCTCTCTTTGTTTCAAGTGTTACTCTCTCGTGGCACGTTGATGGATCACTTTGCTTTCTTGTTCTTTCACCAACGGCTCACTCTTTCTCTCTTCTCCTCACCCTCACCCTTTGTCTCTCTATACTCACGTTGGCCCCCCATACCTCTCCCGCCTCGTAAGTCTGTCGGTCTCTCTGCTTCTTCTCTGTCTCCCCACCACGCAGATCCCATCGCTCAGCCACAGCGTCCTCTCCCAGACCAGCTTCCGGGCCGAGTACAAGTCCTCCGGCGGCCCCTCCGTCTTCCAGAAGCCCGTCAAGTTCCAGGTGGACATTGCCTTCTCCGAGGGCGAGAGGGAGCGAGAGAGGGAGAGGACCGAGCGCGAGGGCAGGAGGGAGACAGGAATCTACAGCGTGACGTTCACCCTCATATCAGGCAAGCGGAGTGAGAGTTGGGAGTGGAGGAATGATTGATTTAGTACAATTTTGTGTATGCGGTTGAAAATTGTGTGGGATATTTTGGTGGCGGTGAGTTACTTGACTGTGGTTTTGGTGTGTACCGCATGGTTATTATAGTCTTGCATTTTTCATTAGTTTTTATTTTTATTTCGTTTTGACTTTTTGTTTTCAATTTCAGTTTAGTTTTAATTCATTTTTAAAGCGGGTTTGCTAGTTTAGTTTAGTTTTTAGTTTTTGAAAATGCTTAGTTTTAGTTTAGTTTTTATTAGTTTCAGTGTTAGTTTGTCTTTTTTTGTAATATGGGGTATTTGTCAGGGGTGAGATTCAAAAATTCAAAATACTAGGCTTATGTATGAAATAAATTGACAAAGATGAAAACTAAAGACATTTTCTCTATAATTTTAGTTTATTTTAGTTAGTTTTGTAAACACACAATACAGTTTCAGTTATCGTTTTTTTGTAAAGCCTCGTTTTTATTTTTTTTTCAGTTAACGAAAATGTTTTTTCACACCTAGTTTTCGTTATTTCCTTAGTTTTCATTAACGATAATAACCTTGGTGTACCGACTTAAATGTGTGTGTGTGTGTGTGTACGTATGTTTCTGTGTGAATTTGTGTGCATGCCCAGGTCCGAGTCGCAGGTTCAAACGAGTGGTGGAGACGATTCAAGCCCAGCTTCTCAGCTCCCATGATCAGCCCATGGTGCAGGCCCTCTCTGGTGAGACTGCTTACACACACATGCATACATGTGCACACAGACAGACACACACACCAGGGTAAGAAGAAGAAGAAGAAATTTATTGAACTATGAAATAATCAATTTTTATTACATATGGGCAAATAAACACTCAATTTGTACCACTAAGATTTGTTTAATTTTAGATCATAATATACCACACGTCCCACACTTCTTTCCCACTGCCGTTTTTTTTTACCGCAGTTTTCCCCTCTCTGTCCCCCAACCAGTCCATCTTCCACCCTTCAATTGTTGAGTTTTTTACAGTATTGGTTGTTTTATTTTTTGTTCACGCAATGGTTTGTATGGGGCTAGCATTTTCTTCTACTGCTGGCTGCGCGGTGCCAACATTTTCTACTTCTTCAGGCTGCATACTCGGTTGTTTCCACAAATATTTGGCAACTCAATTGTATAATAATAAAATATGAACAGGGTACCCTCATTTTTAATTTCAATGGCATTTTATAAACTATCAAGGCCATTTTTGTCCCAAGCCCCGGTTAATTTCTGACCCTGACACACGCAAACACACAGCTCATATCTACATTGACACATGGGCTAAAGAGTGACTTTCCTGTCCTTCTCTCCTGACCCCTTCCCAGATGAGAAGAACGGCCGGCCCCACGGGACCCCCACCCGCCAGAACTCACGGCGTTCCGAGGGTGGGGGCGACAGGTGCGAGTGGGGTGAACGAGGCGACGGCGGAGGCATAGGAGGCAGCGGGGGAGTTCTGCAGCGCAGAGGCTCTGGAAAAGAGAGAACCCGACTGCTGTCCTCCAACGGAACCCAATCCCAACCCTAGGACAGAAAGAGAGACCGTGCAGCAGGATGCCTAAACTACACTGGAAACAAGACAGTATAACTTCATCTCCAAGTATCCCTGCAAGCCATGAGCTATCTCCTATTCTTCCTTGACTAAGTAATTGAAGGTGCTTGACCATTGCAAGGATTGAGAAATAGCTTTTTCCCCTCTCATGCTTTTTTTTTTTTTTCAACTTGACATTCTCTCGACCCTCTGGATCACCAGGATTCCTGCCCTTGAATGAAAAAGAAGTGATAAGGACTCACCCTTTAATGAAAAAATAATTATACGTGAATGAGCAGTTTGGTATCCATCTTAGATACAGCTTCACAGATCAAACTAGGAATTTTGAAGCGCTAACGTGCATGCCAGTTAGCAAATCAGCCTGCTAAAGGATGCTAACATGATCAGATAGGCTAGTCTACCATATCATTGCAATACAGTATCTGACACCAAAAAGGAAGAACTTGAAAGAACACAAAGTCTTGTGATGGTTCTCAAGATTAGTCTAAATTAGTCAAAATTATCCAACTCATACCACTATCAAGGAGCATACAATTACCAATCCATACTGGAAGACGTTTTGCCCTCAGTATCTCAGCAGACGCACCCCGACAGTTAGCAACCTGCTACCACTTCAATGAATGAGCTGAACAAAACACAGCAAAAGGTCCTGATTTGCTTGGGAGAAATTACATCCCAGAAATGGGAATTCCAGCAATGTCTTCTCCTGAGGTAAAGAAAACCAACATGTTAAGCTAAGTGAATGTGAAAAAAAATTATTTTTTTATTTAGTTTAATTTAGGATTATACATTTCTTTTGAGGATGTCAGTAGCACAGCGAGAGCAGTGAAGGTAGGAACTGAGCACACATGCTTCAGTGTGGGAGACGGGAAGCGAACCAGTCGGTTTTTGGCAGGCATCCATTTAAAGTTATGTGTTTGGAATTTTTTTGTATTTTGTTTTTACTCAGAGACAATATGAAACAATGCAACCGAGATTTTTTGCGTTGGAACCCCCTTGCTCTGAAGAAAAGTATTTTTGATTTGAAAAGAAATATGAACATATATGGAAAAAAAAAAAAACACTATGCGTGAATAGTTCCATGAACCTCATCACTGCTGTTTGTGCCCAGATTGAATGAATAGAGCATTCCAGGCCTGTGGATCGGACAGACCTTTCTCGTTGAGCTTGTCTCATATTGCCATAGTAATCACATATTGACTCAAAACAAAAACAAAACAAAAAACACAAACTAACAAAAAAACAAACAAACAAAAAAAAAAATCTCCGAACATTCATCAATGGACATTCTCATGATGCCCGGACTCAAAAAGCTTGCGATGTCAATTCCTTGTTGAGCAGGACTTCAAAATGGGAAGCAAGCAGAGAGAGTCTCCTACCACACTCCAGTCCCTCACTCCAGTGTTCACCAACAAGCCAAGTAGTCCATCACTGCACCCGCCAGTCGCACCATTCTGCAAGCAGACGTAGCACCTCCGACGGTCACGTATTACTCTAGTATTCTATCAGACTAACCGACATTCATCACCAGTCTTCCATACGGCACAATATGCAACAAAATTGCAGAATGTTTTCAGAGGGATACGCAGTGCTACAGTGCTGTTTATTTGTGTATTTATTTATTTTTGTTTATATATTTATCCGCCTATTTATTTATTTATTGTTTATTTATTTATTTATTATTTGGTCATTTGTTTGTGTTATGGATTTGTTTACATATTTGATTTTATGCCAACAAAATATATCAAGAGCTAATTCAAGAATTTATTTCCTTTCCTCATTACCACTCCTTTTCAACCCTTCTTTCCTTCAGTATCTTAATGATTTTGATTGCATTACTGACAGGTTTGTCTCACCTCACCTTCTCCAATGATCTTTGTTTTTATTTCACATCGCTTTCGTCACGCTTAGCTCTGATAACAGGGATGTGTGTGAGACGAGTGGATGATGGCTGCGTAAGACGCCGTGAGCAGTCACTGTGCGTAACAGAAACAAAGTGAGGAAGGCTTGTTTTTGAACAAACAAATGATAACACAAGGAGCTCTCTTCAAACATCCTGTAGGGATATGTGACTGACCCAGGAGCATTAGATGGATAAACACAACCAATCCTAACATGCACACAATTTTTCTCTCACACATTGAATGCTTGCTAATTCTCTTCATCTCTTGCTTTATGCCTTGTCCCTTTGACCTGTCTGTCTGCCTTCACCTGTTGTGTAGCCATCATCAGCACAAGAGAAACTGTACGAAGTCGTTAGCTTCACTGTCCGTACACACTTTATGATTGCTCACCACCATCATTTTCATCTTTGTCATCATCACCACCTTCACCTCCACTTTCATTGACCCAACTCTAGCTAAGATTGTAAACTATTCTCCATTCCTAAGGGTCAGTAGAATAAGGTGTTAAAAAAAAGAAATGTCTGTATCATAATTTAAATATAAAAAGTGCACTATTATAACTATTGCCTGTGATAAAAAGAACAATTATGGTTGAATTGATGGTCAAAATAAAGAGAGATCCACCTTATTGTTATGGTTATAATAATAAACCCTAAAATCGTGTGTCTTGTCTATTTAGTTTCTGTGTTAAAGTGGTGTATTTGTCCGTTTTATGTGGCTGTGTTCCTTTTAACATACAGTAGTTAATGCCAAAAAGCTTATAGCCTTAGATAATTTTACTAACAATTTGAACAGAATGTGAACGTCATCTGCTTACTCCCAACTGTGGTATAAAATGAATAACATGAACACAGACATGGTAATTAATTCTCAAACCAAGTAGATAAAAGTGGAAAATAATAGCATAGAACAGGAACAGTGGTTCCCAAAGAGGGGTGCTTAGTTTAATTTTAGGTTGGTTTCACCTGTCAGAGGTTACAACCGTGAGAAAATGTATAAGAGTTACTGTTCTGAACAATAGTTTCATTGTACCCACTGTGGTCATCAACCCACCTGCAGGACACAGCTATAATTGTGTACAAAGTCATTATAAGAAAATGGAAAGGTTGATTTTTAGTGGCTGAGGTACTTTGTGCTGCAGCAGCAGAATGAAGAGGAGAAAATGTATATCAGGCATGTAATTGATGAAGTGATTTATTTAAAAAAAAAAAAAAAAACATGCTTGAAAACTAAAAGTTAAACAAAAACACATATAACAATACAAGATATTTCCATAAAATCCCAAACAATAACATATAACAACAAAATACACCGGTTTTACCATCAATTGTCACCAATTCCAGCGCTCTCCGCCCCCTGAACGTCACATCAGAACACTCACATCTGAATGGCGATATTTCCGACAGCACTGGAACGCAGCACCAGCCTCATCCAGGCTTCATCACTACAGTAAGTTTGCTTGAGCCAGAGGAGAGGAGGGCCGACAGCGAACCAGAGAGGAGGCTTCGACGACGTCAAAGTTACCGTTGTTGCCTGATTCCCAGTTCTCGAAATTTCCGTTCCCGTAAACAACAGGTACGGTATCAGGACTGCGCTTTTCTTTCTACTGTGTTGTTGTGCATTGCAGAGTGTATAGAGACGGTCACACCTGAGTCCTGTTCGCTTGTCAAGGCTAATTCGTTCGTCTCAGCTGTCGTTTGTGTGTTGCTATGGGCAGGGCGCTCGGCTAGCCAGCGCTAGCGGGAGCTAATTTTTAAACATAACGTTAGCGTTGATCAAGCGGCTTTCTGTTGTGTTTACTCATCTACTAGCTAATATTGTATAAAATGTATTACTTGGTAGCTACTGCGCCTTTGACGGAAATTAATGAAATGATTTAAATAGCTTGTTGGCAAATGGGATAGCTTGCTACATAGCAATTCTAAATTTACATGTAAGGTTAGCTTTTTGATATAGCGTTAGATACAAATATAGCCATGCACAAAATATGCATGCAAAGAAGGGCTTCGTTCACCATTGCGATTCCACATTGTAATTACAGCAGGGACAAAAGTGATGATGATGATGATAATAATAATAATGATAAAAATGATAATAATAATCACAATCATTATAATAGTCGATGAAGCCCCATTTAGATCTGCTAACTTTATGTGTAACGATATATAAAAGTAGTTATTTCAGCTTGAATAACACAAGCCTTATATAACTATGGGTTTATTTTGAAATCTTTTAGTTCTTTAAGTTCATCAGTCTGCCCTTCATGTTAAACCGACTTGCTTTTCTCAGATACTGAGGTTGTCATCTGTCTCAGTGTCTATATGTGCTGAATTGCACAGTTTGTTGACAAAGCTGCAGACTGCTCACTGTTATGTTATGGAAACGGCCTGAGGAATGGCACAGTTTATTTCCACTCAGAGCTCACATATTACTTCCAATCAGTAGAAGATTTCTTGTGAAACACTGAAGTGTGCACACCTATGCTTAACCCTTAGAGGGTAACAAGGATTTAAACAAGTGGTCAAAGCCCATCATGTTTGCAGGGTAGACTAGAAGAGAAGTAAAGGCATTAGAGGAATGCACTATGACTGAGTGCTGCATAGCCTGTAGCCTATGTGTAAAATAGTCCAGCTAGACTAAATGTTACAACAGGTCTCTTTAAATCACTTACCTATTCAAGTAAAACATTGACAATAAAGGAAGTGGTTTTATAAAGACGGTGGCTTGCAGGAACTGTGTCTCAGTTTTGTTTAGTTGAAATGCCTTGACGTAAAGGGAAATACTGCTCAACTCAAGAATCCACAAAGATTATTATCTTATGTAGGATGCCACACCAATGTACTGGCTTGAATTGCTTCATTGACAGTGAATGAGAGAATAACTGTGTCTACTCAATGTCCAAGTTTACATCCAAGTCAGCTTTATTTAATAGTAGTGATACAAATGAAAACATGTCCCCTAATACCCCTAAAGCATCCTGGGTATTGTCATTGTTGTTGGTTCTGGTTATGCAGGACATTAGTGAGTGAAATTAGAGCATAGAAAATGAACATATTTCAGAGTTGAAACTCGAGGATACTCCCATTTAAAACAATCCCACAAGTGAGTGTCATGCAGTGCCATTGCTTTTACTGTGTTATTTATGACTGTGATAGCAGTAACCTGGAGAAATTACATTTTCGCTTGTTGCCATAGTGACGCAAAGTACTGAAATGTACTGGTTTCTTTTTTTTCCTCCTTTTCTTCATTCCTTATCTGGTAGATTGTAAGGGAAATGGCCAGTAAAGATAAGTGAAGATAAGTCTGGGCTACTGAAAGAGTGAGAATAGCTCTGTCACCATGTGTGTGTCTGTGTGTGTCTGTGTGTGTGTGTGTGTGTGTGTGTGTGTGTGTGTGTGTGTGTGTGTGTGTGTGTGTAATACACACATACTATGTATTCAAGGTGTTTAGTAAAAAAGCCATAAAACAATCACTTGAATCTGTTCAAAGTTTAAACTTAAGAGAAGTCCAGGCTACTTACTAACTTGCTGAGCTGTATAATAATGTTTTGGCCTGTTTTTATTCTATGAACCTTTTTATATTGAGCTGAAACCACGTTCGAGTTTTAGAAAGGGACTATTTAAGTTCGGCTATTTGATGAGCTGAGTTATGTCTTGATCATCGGGTTAAGCAAGTTTGATGCCTAAGGCCTTTTCCCAGTCATTGAACATTTTTGTACGAGTGGTTCAAATGTGAAATTCAGATAGCGCTGTCTTTTCAACAAAAATGGATGGTTCCAAACAAATTGGTGTAAGATAGATGATTGGAAATACACCTTTGAATATTAAGCCTCTTTGTTTGTTTTTTTATCTCTCCTTCACAAATTAGTATTTTAAATCTTTTCTTTCTATTTTCTTTTCAGCATTGTATTCTGTCACTGTTTTATTTAATCAGTTTGTTTCTGTGTTTTATTAGTGTGCAAGTAAAATATGCCTGAAAACTAAAATACCATTGCGCTCTCCTCTCACGTAGCTAAACATCTCCAGTCTGTTAGGAGTCTGACCTGTTATGCGTGCATCAGGTCTGATCCTAATAGCTCATTCTGTTAGTCAGCTGTGTTCCCTCCTTGTATATTTCCTATACCCTGTAGCTATCCCAACCCCTCTGAAGTGCTTACCTTTTACCCAGTTTACACACCCCGGCTCTGCCTCCCTCTCTCGTTGCTTCCTGCTCCCATTGCTCCCTCCTCCCCGCTGCTCCACTCTGCTCTCTGTCTGGCGGTTTTCCATCCATCTGTGCTGGAGGATGGCAGGATGGATCAAAATGCAAAGATCTTTTGCTATTTGTAATACAGTCCATGCATTTTTTAAAAGTGAGGAACAAAGGCCAAGTTGTCATTTAGGCTTTTACATTAAGCTATGAAATAAAATACAGGGCTATCTCAGTTCTTTAGTTAGCCTATTTATCTTTAAGGATTCATAGATCTTTGGACAGACCTTACTATCCAGAGCTCAGTCCTTGCTTTATTAAATTTAACTAAATCTGTAACCTAATCACAAAAATACCATGATTTAGCTTTATTATTGTCTGGCAGTGACACTGCCATGAAAGCATAAGCTCTAGATTGAATTGGAAATTTAAGTTGCGGAGATGCAGAGGATTAACACACTATCAATGCAGATAAAGCTCTCAAAGCTCTTCTTATGTGCGCGTTTGAGTCAGATCAAAGGGATATCGGTAACCAAATCTACCCGGGCCAACATTTTGTGAAGCGGCTCCTTCAGTGTGCGTGCATTCGGTGCTGAACCGAGCAGAAGGTGTGTGTTGTCTGTGTTGGCACTCAAAAAAAAGGGTTCAAGTGACCATGGCTGAAATTTACTGCTGTTAGTCCTTGGCGCAGGCACGACTGCATCTGCCAGTGCCAGATCTCTCCTAAAGAGCAGAACCCCAATGGGACTCGGGAAGGATGAGGGAATTTTGTTTGTGTGTGTGTGTGCTTTTGCCATTTTTAGACCCATACAATAGAGCAGACGTAGCCTCCGCGGGTGTGTTCTGTCCAGCGAGAGTGACTAAACCTCGGGGCAATATCCATAGCCTATTTGTGGAGGAAAATCAATTCCCTTTGTGAGGAGAAGCAGTAATTGGCTCAAACAAAAAAAACACCCAATCCACAGCGGCGGCCAGTCAGCACATTCCCATCAACCTCGATCAATTTCAAGCTGACTTTGCATCTAAAAGGCTAACGAGTCTGTAAAATATGTCTCTTGAGCTTCTTCTAATAGTATGCAAGCATCAGATGGCTGTGTTTCACCAGGCACAGACACACAAACTTGGCCAGTCAATTTGATGAATCATCCGCAAGTCACTTCACAGCACTTGCTGCAACCTTCGAGGCTCAGTCTCCCGTCAGCTGCTGTGATGCGGCTGCTTAATTTGTGATCACGATTCATAAAGCGTTAGAGTATTGCTCTAGGCTGTTGCAAATTGGTCTCTTGTTTTCTTTTCCTGTTGATGGCTTGCATTATGTTCTCATTATTAAGTGGGTCATTCTTGGTATAAAAAAAACAGCTGTTGAGATCTTCTTACCCATGTTCCCTCCTGTAAACTGCCCTCTGGCTGCCTGGATGGCAAAGTTGAAGCCCTGTCAAAAGTGTTATTTATTGTTTCTAGACCTCAGGCTCCAAGAGCAAGCAGTGCTTTCCCCACAGCTTTTGACGTAACAGTGCTGGAGTGCTCGTAACATCAAATAATACCCCTACTGAAAGATTACCTATATTGTCTGATAGAAGATTTCACGTTAGAGCTACAAAAGATGATGCTGTTCATTTTAGGCATTGCACTGAAGGTTTATTTTGAAAGAGTGAAGCCAGTGGTTTCCTGGCTCCCCACGTTAGTGCCAGACATTTATGCTTATCCTATCTGTTTTCCTCGCCACTAATCCACCTCTAACATTTAAACAGGTGTTGTTTGTACACCTGCATGAACCATGCAGGTAAAAACAATGTTTGCAGCTTTATTCAAATTATATCATTGCTCAGTCAGTAATGGTTGCTGGTACAGGTACATTTTCAGCTGAGTCCAGTAGTGCAACCATATCTGTTCATTGGTATTCTTGTGTTTGAGGTTCGTGGCTTGTCTGGTCTTCTCGTCTTGACTGTTAGCTAAGTCAATATTGACCTAAAATTGTAAATAAATGTAAATCTCTCTCTCTCCCTCCCCCCCCCCCCCCCACCCTATCTCTCTTCCTCCATCTCTCTCCCTCCTCTCATCCTCTCAGTCATGGCAGAAGCCCACCAGGCGGTGGCCTTCCAGTTCACGGTCACTCCGGAGGGCATTGATCTGCAGCTGTCCCACCAGGCCCTCACTGAGATCTACCTCTCTGGCCTGCGCTCCTGGAAGAAGCGACTCATCAGACTCAAAGTACCACCACTGCGGCTGTCACACGTCTTCTGTCTTGTCTGTTCATGTTTAGCCCATGTCTGCTTCTCTGTCTCCCTGTATCCCCAAACCATCTGTAATAATCACTACACTCACTGCCACACTCGCAGGCTACCTCTTGCTCCTTGTTATTGCTGTTTTTCCTCCTTCCCTGCATGTCAGCACTTGTCTGTTTGTGTTTGAGCCCAATGTAGAAGAATCCCTCCTGCCTTCCATTTGGTCTGCCTGTGTAGGCTCCAGCCATAGTGTTTCTGTTTATAGCCTCCATTTTCCCTCTCTGCTGTGACAAGGCTCAGCTGTGCTGCTTCAGTCACATCAGCACTAAGCTACAGATGCAGGGCGCTAACAGAGTTTGAGTTGACTGCCTCCACTGTAACATTGTCAGTACTGCAGCAACACCTCAGTCTTTACCCCGTGTTCACGTGCGAGCAACTTGGTTGATGGGTCACTCTAGTCTGACTGATTGTGGGCGGTGCAATAGGCTTCGATTGCATCTATGCAGCGGTCTCATGCAGCTACAAAGTTTTGGACAGTCAAATTGTTAGTTGACATAGCAAGCACTAATACGGTAGCATTAATTGAAAATAGATTGAAAAAAACGCACCATCGTACCCAATGATGGATGCAACTGTTCTCCAAGTATCGTTTTGAGATGTAGTCTTTCCAATAGAATTTGTAGAGAACTGGGAAGCTTCAACTTCTCATCCATTTAGCACTTGCCAGGCAGAACTGTTGTTCATGAAACAAAGTCAAGTTGAAAGGGAAGTAAGTGGGAAATCTGATTTGGCTGTTGGCGGCCAATGACCGCGAAAAGGTCAGCTGTGGTTAACTTTTCTCAGCCGACAAGCTTGTTGACTCAGCTCTATAGGAGATGAATGGACTTCCAGTGACTTGTTGATTGTGTTGCTTGCAATGTGAACACGGGGTACGAGTTAATCAGATAATCAGTCCCTTTTATAGTCATATTTATGTAGATATTTGGGATATAGGTGCCTGTCAGGGACCTCAGATTGAGACCTGATGAACTACACACATTATGACCCACACTCTTCACCCTGTGTGTTTGTGAGTGTATGAGTATAATAAACTTGAACTTGAACTTCTCATTTGCCTTTGTTTGATCACCACTCCCATCCCTCACTCTCTGTCAGAAGCAATGCAGATACGATTGAGCATAATATTTAATGTTTAAACAAGGCCAACCTTTGTTACCAAGGTGGAAAGGCACCAGCTTCAAATGTCATGTCAATGTTAACAGGAAGAATGGGATTTCAAATCAGTCTGTCTTCTCTCCCATTAACAGAACAGCGTGATAACGGGGGTTTACCCTGCCAGCCCTTCCTCCTGGCTTTTTGTGGTCATAGCAATCCTGGCTACTATGTACACACGCTCCGACCCGTCCATGGGCCTCATAGCCAAGATACAGGAGCACTTGCCAGTCAGGTAACGCATCTCATTATTCACTATGAAATCTAAGCTTGTCTAATGAGGGATGGGATATTGCCCCCAGTCACCAGACAAATGCTTAAATGTTTATAAACCATGTTGCCTGTTAAAAGTATAAACTTTGCTGATTAATTTTTGGATCCGCCAGACAGTGGCCTTTCCCTAATCACATGTTTTGTACACAGAGGGATTAACATAGAGGAAGTAACCATGTGTGGTTAAAATAGGCCTTTCTTGTTCTCACTACTCCTTTCTCATAGTCCGTCTCTCTGTCTTGCTACACTTCTTTTGATCTTTTTCCTTTTCATCCCATCTATTCACTGTTCTGCCCCTCTTGTCGCTTTCTCTTTTGCATTCACTTTAAAGTAAATGGATAATGCCCAAAGCATTGATTTGAAAGGGAACAAATTCATTTAAGACTTGCCAGATTGATATTACTGCTGTGAAACAGCTAGCTCTCGTAATTCATGCAAAATTCTTTCATTTCTTCCTTCCTCTTTCCTCCCCATCTGTCCTCATCTGTGGTTTATTTTTCTTTGTCATTCTCTCTTACCCCCTCTCTTTCTCATTCTCAATCTACTGCCCCATCCTCCACTCCCTGCCTCTTTCATCTTCCTTCTACTTGTCCTTTTTTTATTCTACCATTTCTCCCACTCACCATTCTTTTTTTCTCCCTCCTCGATCTTCTCCCACCCTCCCCAGCCAGTCTCTGAGTGCCCAGTGCCAGACGGTGGTGTCGGCGGTGCTCTTCAGCACCATGCTGTGGCTCTCGCTCATCTTCACCATGCGCCTCTGCCTCAAGCAGCTCCTCTCCTACCACCGCTGGATGTTCGAGCAGCACGGCAAGATGTCCAACACCACCAAAGTCTGGGTGGTCAGTGTTGTTGCACATCATTTCCCCCCCCCCTTTCTTTTTCATCTATTCCACTAGCTCTTGTATCTCTCCATCCATTTCCCCTTCTCCCAATTCCCTGGTTTTTAGTGTAAAGCCTGAGGTGTCACTTAAAAGTGCCACATTTATATGCTGTTGTGGATAAGAAAATAAGATTTGCAAGTCCTTCTTCTGAGTGAGGTTCAGGACATGTGTGTCATTTTTATATTTTGTGTGTGTGTGTGTGTGTGTGTGTGTGCTTGTTTGTCTATGCCAGGCGCTGGTGCGGATCTTCTCCGGCAGACAGCCCCTGCTGTACAGCTACCAAGGCTCGCTGCCAAACCTGCCTTTGCCCGCCATCAAGGACACAGTCAAGAGGGTGAGACATCATGACGAGGCAGAGGGAATGACAGCGCACTGATAACTGACCATTAAGCAGATGGATGACTTCTTTGCATCCAGCACTTTCTGCCTCTGTAGCTTCACAGAATTCCCTTTGCTGCTTTCTCAGTTTTCACTCAGCTGTAAACTAGTTTCCAGAGCGTATCTATCCACACTCATACATTTTTTCCCCTTTAAAGAGAGATATATTTGACAGATGAGAGGAGACAAAATAGAATAGATGCCAGAGAAGGTCTTGGTGAGATTTGGTCCTAGATCAGCAGATGTATATGTGGTTGTAGGGATGTAGACCTTAACCAAATCACCAGCTTTGGGCATTAGCTTAAGTCAGGACTTTGATTTATTTCACTTCATCCTATGTTTCTCTGTCTCATTTCTCCAGTCAATTCTTTTCTATTAAATGGTGCTGTGTGCTGTATTTTCCCTCTCCCATGTATCTCTGTGTCTGTATCTCTCCCACGTTCAGTACATGGAGTCGGTGCGTCCGCTGATGGACTCCACAGAGTTCGAACGCATGACAAGCTGGCCTCAGAGTTCGAGAGCAGCCTCGGTCACCGGCTGCAGTGGTACCTCAAGCTCAAAGCTCTCTGGCCGCCAACTACGTAAGTGGCTGACCACAATGCCCTGTTCACGAGCAGCTACTTAAAGAGAAACCTTAATGTTCACACATCAAATATGTCTCAGCTGTCCAAAGCACATTTAAAATCCCATTAACAATGTAATGTCATTGTGAGGTGCTGTGGTTTGAATTATTCATCCTGGCTGGATATGTAGGTGGTGTGACTGCTGGTGTGTTACATGGTTAGCTTTCTCACTAAGCATTTCATGTGTGTGTGTGTTTTATCTCTCCAGGTTAGTGACTGGTGGGAGGAATACATCTACCTACGGGGACGGAGCCCCATAATGGTCAACAGTAACTACTATGGCATGGTATGAAAATCACTCTCTATATCCTCTCACTCTGATAGAGTGTTGCTTGTCAACATGGCACAGGGCCCATTTTGGACTGAAACGCCAGATGTAACATTTTATACTGGACTCTCCTGTACCAGGCCCAGCTGTGATAGATCTCCAGCATTTTATTTCCTGTTATATTTCCTTTGCCATGTTTGGTGAATCATACTGTGAATTGCCTGTGGGCAACTGTTTGGCAAAAGGAGAGACGAAGAGACAAAATATCCAAAGGAATGTGCTTCTGACATTCACTTGGGTGTAATTTTGTGTGTTAGGCTAGGAGAGTGTTTTCTGTGCCTCAAGTATCCTTTTTTTGTTGTTTTTTTAAATCTATTAATCCAGGGAAAGTTTACTGAGAACTTATTCTGTTTTTCACTGACACCCTACTTTATATTCATACAGCTACACTAGGGATTGGACGATATTCAATCTATTGCCAATATATTGCAATACAAAAATGTCACAATACGTATCGTGGGGCAGAAAAATGAATCGCAATATTAGCTGCATATTAGCTTCATATATATATATATATATATATATATATATATATATATATATATATATATATATATATATATATACATATATCTAGCTTTCACATCACAATTTCACAAGCTCTCCATCGAAATTATATTATTTTGTGATGACATTCTAGCAAGCCAGTGCCATTGTTAGCTAGATTTGTAGCTCAGAAATAAACATAATTCTGCACAGTCAGACTTTGTTGTCACTGAGCTTTTATTTATTACATGGTGGTTGTATTGAATCGTGAACCCCATATGGCATATCGAATCATATTGTGAGGTAGGCATATGATCCCATCCCTAAAATACACACATAAAAACAACCACGGTCTTCTACTGTTGTCTACTGAACAGTAGCTCAGCTGTTATACCATATTCATAAAACTCAACGGTAGCAGCCTTGTGGTATGTAAAATCTGTGATAACCTCAGTAATTTGAATTTTTTCATAAATTTTCTGGGGCTGTGATTACCTTGAGAGAGCTACATTTCCACTGTCTTATTCTCAGCAATATTTCAAGTGACAGCCAATCAAAATCAATAAGTCTGTCTGTCTATGTTAAATCATTTCAATGGTCCTGTCTTGCATAGGCCTATATGGTCACTACTGGGGCTCCTATTCTATAGCCTTGATGAACAATTTTGTCCTTAAGCCATAGCTTTTGTCCGTAGCTTAAAAAAGCAAATGATCGAAAGGCAGTGGTGGTGCCTCAAAAAAGTATATTGTACAACTGACCTGGTAATTCACGCCCATGAATAAGAAAACAATGTGATGCTCTCAGCTCATGAGTTTTATGAATAATCCCCAGTGCTTTGTTCAAGAGCACCACAGCAGTAGTTGCTGAGGGAGGGGAGAGTGTAACTCATGCACTTCCCTCCCCAGCCTGCCTCTCTAACCTATAGCCTCCTGACACACCAGCTTTAGCTTTTAGCTAATAATCACTAATGCATTCTCATAGACGGACTCTCTGTCTCGGTTCCCTCTCCCCAGGACTTCTTGTATGTGACGCCCACACCCATCCAGGCGGCCAGGGCGGGTAACACCATCCATGCATTCTTACTGTACCGCCGTAAACTCAACAGAGAGGAGGTTAAGCCTGTGAGTTCTGCTGCCACTCAACCTCAGCTGTTACACATAAATGTACAATGACAATGGCCTTAATACCTTTAAACCATAGATGGAGAAATTCATTATTCATGTTCGCCTCTTTGCTGTGGCCTTGGAAGACTAGCTTGCTCCTCTTGATAATCTTTTATCAGGGATTTTTTTTAGACATAGGCCTGTCTCACCATGGACCCTAAGAATATTGTGCTCATGGTAGGGCTGAACAATTTTGAAAAAATATCTAATTGTGATTATTTTGACTGATTTTGACTGAATTGCGATATGATTTGCGATATTAGAGGGAATGATCATTTTTACATCATTATTCTCATTTTCATTGAAAAACGTATTAAAATGATTATGGTGTGATTTTTGCAGGGATCTGTCCCAAACAAAGATGTTTTCTTAAGTCTGTAGGATATGATGTGTAGGCCAGGACATCTGCAGCACGACAATATTTAATTTAAAATGGTATTTTTACACACATTTCGCCTTTAACAAATATTGCTCCTCCTGTGATTTGAAAATTGCAGTAGGCCATATTGCGATTTCGATAAAATTTCGATTAATTGTTCAGCCCTAGTTCATGGTAAATAATCTGTACACTACATGCGTTTTGAATGTGGATGTTATGTGGTGTGTGTGTACTGAATGTGATTGTGTGAGCAGCATCAATCCATCCATGAGTTTTTTGAGTGTCTTGAGTGTTTAGTTTAGGTGGCATTACTGAATGTGTGTGTGTGTTTGGGAACACTCCGAGTGTGTGACTTTGTGTGTGTCTCCATTAGTTTTTCAGTCATTTGTGTGAAGACATTCCCCCTCATGTTCTCATCTCTCACCCCCGCCCTCTGTCCTCTTCACTCCTCGAACTTTCTATTGCTTGCTCCGTCTCTGTTACTTTCCCTTCCTCTCTTCCTCTCTCTCTCTCTCTCTCTCTCTCTCTCTCTCTCTCTCTCTCTCTCTCTCTCTCTCTCTCTCTCTCTCTCACTCTTCTTTCCTTGTTCTTCTTTATTCACTCCTTTCTTTCTCCCCTTGGCTCTCTGCGTTTTCCCCGCTACTCTCCACTCTCTTCTTCTCCCTACGTCCTCTCCACCCTTCCTCCTCTCCTCTCCGTCTCCCAGAGTCGTATACCAGGCACTGTCATTCCTCTGTGTGCAGCTCAGTGTGAGAGGATATTCAACACCACACGCACTCCTGGAGAGGAGACCGGTAATGAGACAGACATACACACACACACAGACGCACACCGTGTCAATGTCAAGTAACGTTTAGTACAATGCTGATGTATGATACACAATCCCGTCTTTTATAATAGTAGCTTCACGCCATTCTACACTGAGCACCAGCATTAAAACATCGACAAGCAACCATAAAACCTGTCAAGAAAACCAGCAGCAGTTTCTGAATCCACAGAGAGATGCTTCAGAGAGATGATGAAAGTGCAAGACAGGCATACTGAAACTGTCTAAACCTTCTGGAGTACAAGTGTAGGATAGGAAATTGTGTGGAAGATGGTGTGTGTGTGTGTGTGTATGCGTGTGTGTCTGCTGAAGAGATGCGTCTGTGATTCACTGAGTCATAATATGTCCGCCATACAACCCATCCTGTCATCTCTCATCTGTCTGCTCCTGCCTCTTGGTGTCATCTCAGGTCTGTCTGGGCTGCTGTAAAGGGTCTGTCTCTAACTAACTTCTATTTTTTTCTGTCCTCATCTCTCCCTTCCGCCTGTTCCGCTCTTCCCTTTCCACTTAATTTAATCCCAACACTTGTTGTTTATTTCCTGTCCTGTTTCCTTTTTGTTTCCTCTCCTTCCCTTCCCTGTTTTTTTATTTCTTCATTTTACTGGTCCCTCTTTCTCTACGTCGCTCAGTGGTTGTTGAGGTCTTCGGTTCCTTGCTGTTCCTATCAGTTTGAGCGGATGTTTGACTCTTGTCGAATCCCTGGAACGCTGACAGGTAGTATTTATATTTCCCCACGAATGGCCCAATCCTAACTGCAGATCTGTACATGTCAAATCAATAAGATATCAGTGGAAACATGTTTCTGCTCCATCTATATGTAAGGATTTAGAATTAGAATTGGACCTAAATTTTCATGTCCATCATATTTATGAGTCTTGATGGTGACCCTATCAGTCATTTCCTATTCAAAACTATCACAATGTTACAAGAAATACAGAAAACACAAATTGCAATATCATTACTTTCAGTAATGCTGCATTGATCTTTACTCAGGTGGGCTTCTCCATTCTTCCATTTGTTTGCTAGCCCTTTATTTCATGTAGTATTCACTATTCAACAAGTATTGTGTCACAAAAAATACACAAATGAACAAGATCAGTGGTTGATGAATAAGATCAGTGGTTCTCAGTCCTGGTCCTTGGGAACCAGAATACTGCTGGTTTTCTATCCTAGCGGCAGATAGTTAATTGCGGTTAATTTTATTCACCTGGTGTTCCAGGTGTAAATCAGTCCCTGATTAGATTGCTAGAATGAAAACCAGCCAGACTCTGGGTCCTGGACCCGGATTGAAAACCACTGAACAAGATAAAAAAATATATCTGCAAATGCAGTTTAATTTTTACTTACTTATTACTGACATAATATTCCCTGAAGGCACAATTCAGACCTTGACTTAAGTGCTGTAGAGTAGGTGAAGTGATGAATATGTAAATCAAGGCGTGTTGACTAGTTCCTTACATACCCAGAACCCTGCAATATGGCCTGCGCTCCCATTGATTTTCTGATGTAAAACAAGAAATCCCCATACTAATAAACTGTTGAGTCACAAAAACTTGAAGCAAAAACCAATATGATAAAAATTCAGTAAATGTAAAAAAATAATAATAATAATCCTAACAATCTCATTCTGCTAAATCCTTCACTGAATGCATGGAATGCACTTTTATGCACGACTGTCTCTTCTCTCGCCTTTTTCCTTCCACCAACACTCAAACACACTCACACACAGCTCCATCTCACACACAAGTGGGTTGATTTTTTTGAAGGGATCACCAATATAGACACCAATATAGACATATAGTATGACACTAAAGGTCACACGGAAGGTGCCACAGAATAAGTTAAATGTGCTCAGCTGACTTTGGGCCTCAGTCATTCAGCTTTACTGTCTTTTGAAGATGATTTGCAGAGCCAGGTCACACAGCTGACATCCCTCCTGTGTCACTCTATATAACATGCAGCCTTTTCCATCCTGGTGACAGGTGCTGCATCAGCTGAACAGGGTGTGTCAGGGATGTTGTGGGAATTTCCCAGGCCTCTGACTGTACGCTTGGCTTTTTTTTAAACCTTTATTTATCCAGGGAAGGTTGGCAGAGTAGGATTCCTTTCTTCCAGCAACGTACAGTTCCACACATTTTTAGCTGGGACCTGCCCAGTACAACCACCGTCTTCTAGTGATGGCCACTGAGCAGCTCCACTGGAGCGGTTGGGGTTAAATGCCTTGCTCAAGGGCACCTCAGCAGTAGTTGTGAGGGAGATGAGAGTGTTGCTCATTCACTTTCCCACATACATTTTCCTAGCCAGTCCGGGGAATTGAAACAGTGAGCCTTCCAGTCACAAAATCATATCGTCAAAAGCACAGGAAGAATTGCCTAAACCATTTGATATTTTTTCAGAACTTTATCCAATTACTGCCTAAAGGGCATGAGGCAAATTCAATCTTTGTGCACTATCATCCTAACCAAAAATGAATTTAAAGGCATTGCTTCAGGTGAAAGACATGAAAAAGAGAAAAGTCCATGGCTCGATTTTTCCACCGTTAACGATAGGAAGGACAGAAACGTCAAGGTTGTGAATAAACCTATGCGCAAGCAAAGGCATGCCTCAAATCCTGAGTGCGCACATTGAATTTAACTTTAACTTTACACAGTCTGACGATTGTTCATTCTGTCTGCCTTTTTCCCTCTCTGTCTTTTGTGCGAAGACACTGTGCAACATTGGCAGGACAGCGACTACGTGGTGGTGTACCACAGGGGTCGCTACTTTCGGCTGTGGGTGTACCAGGCAGGCAGGCTCCTGTCTCCCAGAGAGATTGAATTCCAAATCCAGAGGATCCTGGATGACTCTTCGCCTCCTTCCGCAGGAGAGGAGAAACTCGGGGCCTTGACCGCGGGAGACAGGTCAGAGAGGGGCCACCGTTGGTTAAATCGAGATTTCAAGTCGTCCTGTATCTCTCAGCTAATGTTATCACTTTCCTTTGATAAATTTCCCAGAGTTCCATGGGCCAAGGCCAGGAAGGAGTACTTCAGCAGCGGGGTGAACAAGCGCTCGCTGGACTGCATTGAGAAAGCCGCCTTCTTTGTGACCTTGGATGACGACGAGCAGGGCATGATGGGAGAGGACCCGGCAGCCAGTCTGGATCGCTACGCCAAGTCCCTGCTGCATGGGAAATGTTATGACAGGTAGTTTCTCTCTAAACTGATACCTGCCCCTGTTAGAATGTAATTATGAAGTACCTAGGTGTCCTAATATGAAATGGAAATGTTCCTACACTGGTGCAGTTTTCACCAATCAATCATTGGCTTGGTTTGTCACACAGGTGGTTCGACAAGTCCTTCTCAGTGGTGATATACAAGAACGGGAAGAACGGTCTCAATGCAGAGCACTCATGGGCAGACGCACCAGTCGTAGCACACTTATGGGAGGTAAGGGACGGCAAAAGGGAGTAGGTCACTTACTGTTGCCATCTGTGACTGAGAAGACGCCTTTACTTACCCTTGTTGTCTGTTTGCAGTATGCCTTGGCCACAGACAGTTTCCAGCTTGGTTACAATGAAGAGGGTCACTGCAAAGGAGAGGTGGATTCATCTCTGCCACGACCACAGAAACTGAGCTGGGAGATTTCCCCAGAGGTTAGTTCTCCATTCACACACCTTCCTTCCTCTATTCCTTCAACCAAAGGACATGCATTAAAATCCCCAAGTATTCTTGAGCAAGACAGTGGCTACTTTTACATGCATGGGGAATTCTGTTCTTACTAGAGAGGTGGGTGCAGGTAAACATCATAAGTCATAACTACCTCATCCTCCAATTAGGAGAAACCCAATTAAGATGCTGAGGTTACTCCAAGTTTAATCAGGTTACTGTACCATGTAAACATCTTACTCTTTTCACTTTTGGTTTTCACCATCTGTGCAAACTCGCTCAGCTTCATAAGTACATTTTGACGTCGACAAAACAAAATGGCGGTGAGCAGTATTTACTATCACTGTAGGGATTATCATTTCTTTCCCATTTTATAGGTAGCTTCAGTCAAAGAGGGAGGGGGTTGCTGGCAGCTGCACCTTTTTCATATTTTTTGTGGACAGACCGCAAAAAAAGGGGATTGAATGTATTGTAATAATAATAATAAAGTCCTGTATTTTTAATGATCCGGCACGATTTTCATCTGTCTAACCACGAATACTTAAATTTATTTGCTTGGTAACCAAATTGTGATGTAATGAAAAACACAGTGATAAAATGACCACAAACATACATTTTAATCTGACTTTTGTACTGTACAGGAGGATGGCTTACTCTATTGAAACAATATTGCAGTAGTTATGGGTATCTCAGTCCTGCTGATGTTAAGATTGAGGATCTGTGTGTCCCAGTGTCAGGAGCAGGTCTCACAGGCTCTGGCAGTGGCCCAGGCCCTGGCTGACGATGTGGACTTCCATGTTTTCTCCTTCCGAGTCTTTGGCAAGGGAAAGATCAAGAAGTGTCGCATCAGTCCAGATGCCTTCATTCAGCTGGCTCTTCAGTTGGCCTACTACAGGGTGAGACTGACGCTGAAGTAGTGGAGACGTACACACACACACACACACTCACAGATACACACAGGTATATCACAGTTTCACAAGGGACAAAAAAAGAGATTTGACCATTTCTGGACAGCTTTGAACTGGCAACAAGAACTGTTGCGAGTATATATTTTTTTGTTTTGCCCCTTCTGTGTCTTGACTTGGCTATAAAAAGTGCCTCTTGCCTTCCAGGATAGGGGGATGTTCTGCCTGACGTACGAAGCCTCCATGACCCGCCTGTTCAGGGAGGGCAGGACCGAGACGGTTCGCTCCTGTTCCAACGAGAGTTGTGCCTTTGTCCGAGCGCTGGAGGGAGGAGAGGTCGGGAACATGGAAACTGTCTCTTCATGAATTTATAGTTTTTTATTTTTTTGTTCAGCATTTGTTTATAAAGAAATCAGTGAACAGAGATTTTTTGTGGAAACCTTTGAGTATATATTAGTAACTCAAAACTTAGAGATTGATCACATGTTCTTTGATGAAAAGAAAAGCCCTACATTGCCAACGTTGAAGTGTAATTGGCAATTTTCTGTCTAGTTTTCTTTTCTTTTATTATCCTTTATTTAACCAGGATAGTCACATTGAGATTTGCATGTCTTTTTCCAGTGGGCCATGGCCAAGAAAGGTGGCATACACAGAGTTTCACATCTCTAACAGTGTGATATGCCATGCAGTCATTCCTCATGCCTTTTTCTCCACCAGCCAGCAGATGTGTGCAGGCGTTTGTTCCGCACAGCGTCAGAGAAGCACCAGAACCTTTACCGCATGGCTATGACTGGAGCCGGCATCGACAGGCATCTGTTCTGCCTCTATGTGGTGTCCAAATACCTCGGAGTGGAGTCTCCCTTCTTAAAAGAGGTCAGTGTTTTTTATTTTTTGGTTGTGTTTTTTTTTTTCTCTCTCATTGTATTCATGTCAGACTGTGTTTTTCATTATGAGTATTTACCTCTTAACGTAGCCAATACAAAAGGAGCGACAATAAACTGATGCGGTGACGTTTCTGTGTTTGTGTGTGTTTGTCTGTGTGTGTGTGTGTGTGTGTGTGTCAGGTGCTGTCAGAGCCATGGCGGCTGTCCACCAGCCAGACTCCTGTCCAGCAGGTGGAGCTGTTTGACCTGGTCAACCACCCAGAGTACATCTCCTGTGGCGGAGGCTTCGGCCCGGTCAGTGCTGCCCTCTGCTACGCCCTGAATCGACCCCCAACCATTTTAGATCTGGTTGAACTGGATACCAGGAATTTGAGTTCCATTTTCCCATTAGAGCATGTACTTATGGAGGGATTTAATGTCCAAACAGGGAGATTTTGATTTTAGACCAGAGGTTTTTTCTTTCTGGATATGTAGACATCAATGTCTCTGTTTCAAATAGAAACAAACTATCTTTGTCGCTGTTTATGCAATATGACTTTTAAGACACAATATGTCAACCAAGCATGTTTTTGCAGTCTTATGCAAGAGTGTGAAAAAGTACAGTATATTTGTAGTATTTTGTACACGTTTTTTCATTGTACCTTATTTTAATATGCAGGTGTTGCTCTGTAGAAAATGGCTCTGTGTCTGGGATTAGTGAGTCATGAGTGTTAAGTGTAACTGTCTCTCCCAGGTGGCAGATGATGGTTATGGGGTTTCCTACAGCATCGTGGGAGAGAACATGATTAACTTCCACATCTCCTGCAAGCACTCGTGTCCAGACACTGTGAGTACAACCTGTTAGTGCACAGGGGAAGTTCACTGAGAGCTTAGACAGTAACTGCTTGGGCCGCTTTATTCTCACAAAGAAGGTCTATTATTATTGTCTCACTGTCTATTGTCCAATGTTGATGGGATGCATGTGAGCACAGCCTGTGGGAAAACCAAGCAGGCTCTACATCAAACTAATATACAGTAGCGTGCAAATTAATCTTACATAGCCACACCTCTGTCTCGAATGCGAGATTACGTTCAAATTAACAATTTAATGACAGTATCAATTTCATACTTATAGGAATTATTTTCTCTAACTGCTGGCAAGAAGCTGCTTTACCACCACTGAATTTTTATTTTAAAGGGTGTGTGTGGTTTGGGTGTGACACTTATAGAAAAAGATGTAAAACATTTAACACACAAAAAAGGTTTTGCAACAAATGAGGTGAGACATTTATTCATCTTTTAGTTGTTGCTTCCTTTCTTAGGAAAGCTCTATAGCATAACTTTAAAATGAAGCCAATGAAAGTGATTCATTGAGCATTTCAGTCTCATGTATTAACTTACCATGCAATATATCTGGTTTGTCACTTATTTTATTATTTTCAATCATCAGACTTCTGTTTGGGGCACTATTTTTTTTCTGATGTTCAAAAGTTATTTGGATCCAAATTTTCTGTCATCATTCAGATTGTTCAGAAAGTGACGAGTTTCAACCTTTTTGGATCGACTTTTATAATCTGCAATTGAAAGATTTCTCTCCTAGTCACAATTATTCTTTTTACTTATTCTGTATCTCACGACTGTCTTCCAGGGGGGCCACAAGTTTGGTGCTCAGATCAGAAAAGCCCTGCTGGACCTGCTGCAGCTGCTGTGCCCCGACCAAAGAGAGCCCACCAAAACAGCAGAGAGCCGACCCGAGGCCAAGAAAGACCAGTAGAGAGTTTCCCACGAGGAGGGAAGGATTTTAAAGGGAAGGTGTGCGAGTCTAATTGTGATATTGTTGAGTGAGCTGTTGAGGAAAGCTAGTGGCTTTTTTACAGCTGATAGGGCAATATTCAAGAGACAGCTTCATGGGGAAACCGGTGTTATAACTAGAATGGTGTTTTGCTGATATGCATTTCTGTTTGTGTGTATATAACTTGTGTGAAATCGATGGGTGTGAAGAGGGCAAAGGTCCACAGAATATTAAATTAGACAGCAAGTGTTTAATGAGGGATGAAGATTTATATACAATACTATTTATTGGTATAATCTTTAAAGTTTTAATATTTTCATTTGATCCAAAGCATTGGAACATAAATAATGACAAACCCCGACTGAAAATGCTATTATTGTGACACGGTTGTTTATTTTCAAGAGGTCCAGTATGAATTGCGCCACTCAAAATGAAGGTAGAAATTTATTACACTTTACCTTATTGCAGGGAGTAATTTGTCATTTCAAGTGCAGTATGTTTTGAGCCCATCTTTGAACATGTGGGCTTAAAAGTATGCCACTGTTTGTGTTGTGCCACCAATCTGCGGTTTTCAACTTGTGATGCTGAATTTGTTCGGAAAACGTAAAGAGGAAGTGTGTGATTCATGAAAGGTTAGCAGGAAGAGGAGACATACGGGACTCCTGAGCTGATTTCGGTTTCTACCGTTTGAATGCAACATTGCTGTAACCGTGACAACAGCGACTGAATCTCGGAAGCCTTCTCAGTCTTTAATGTTGATATTTTACTCTGCTTTCCAGAGTAACACATGATTGTACTGTTTTGTTGGGAATACCAGGCTGTTATAGAAGTAGTGAAATGACGTGGCTTATTCAAATTCATAGATTATCATTTGACTGTGTTATAATCCAGTGCCAACTCACTGACCCTTTTTGATATTTTTTTTTATTTATGCAGAAGTAACTGAATTGGAAGGTTTCTTTTCCAAACACTTAAATTGTACATACAGTATAATAATTTCAATGGTCAGTAGACATTTTAAGTAAAAAAAAAATTAGCTTTGTACTATAATGAGTAATTCAAGTTATTTCACTACTATCTGTAAACCTACGTTGGATAAGATGTATTTCTTTTGTATGTTTTTATTAGTTTCTCAGTGTATTATGAAACAGGCACCGTAACAATGCAAGCTGATATTTTTGAACTATATGTGCAGGTAGCTGAGCCCGAGCAGTGCTGTGTGTCCAGTCTGGACTTCTTTAAGTGAATTTTTACAGTCAAGCCCTCTGATTTAAAAGGCTTGTATGTTACCAGTGACACAGATTCTTGTGTAATTCTCCATTGCTTACTGCCACTTTTTCTTTTTTTGTTTCTTCACTCCAGGTCAGCTACTGAGCAGCTGAGCTTGTATCACTATATTCTTATTGTCAGCCTTTTTTAAAGCAAAAGTACAAGGAAACAATGAAATCACTCTTTATTAAAAAAAAAAAAAAGGGACTGGGGTTTGTTTATTCTCTGTTTTTTGCATGACAGAAACTGAGATCCATAGTCTATATCATGCATACAGCAGAGTGGCAGCTTCACTTCAAATATCGTCCTCACAGTCTTCCTCCGTTTTCCCTTTCTCCTCTTTTTTGTGGAAAACGTTCCCATCCTGCTTTACTATCCATCGAAGCTTGACTCCCTCGTGCTTTTCTTGGATCTGCGGAAATACGCAAATACACTGAACATCCAGAAACCATACCTTTTTATTCTATTCAGCAAGTAATGAACTCTATAGACTAAGACTCACTTGGTTCAAAATGGCTTCTCTCACAGCAGGATCATTGAGGTTCAAGGATGAATGGGACTTCAGTTCCACTCTCACGATCTGCCTCGTGACTTGAGGGATTTCTTTAGCAAGAAGAAAGAATACTATCAAATGTTAATTTTATTGCACTTCATTAATCGTGATGGCAATTCAATTTTCAGCTGTGATTAAAAGCAACATTTCTTTTTAAGAAATATTGTTGTGAACGGCCAGTAACTGAAAAGGGAGAAATTTCTGTCTTTTTTTATTATTTTATTTTTTTTATCTCAGGTACATTGATGTCTCATCTATTTTATCATCAAGGTTGGGAAGTGTTGGGCTCCATGTAACAGGATTGTAGTGATCATGATTTGTGTTATCCATTATAGTCACAGTAAAACACAGGTATCACAATAGATACGAAAAAATATGTGATCACTGGTTGCATTAGTTTGAAATATATGAGGCATATACTGTAGATTATGTGTTTATAGACATTAACATAATTTTACACCTTGAAAAAATGATTGATACTGTTAGTAGATAATGAAGGTAACAGCTAAAATCACATGTAAACTGTAAATAAATTGTAATAAATCTGTTAAAATGCATACGATATGGATTTTAAAAACAAATCTACAAGTAATTGGAAAGTAATCAAGTTACAGTAGGGCTTCAGTGGTTTACATTATTGATACATTATCAACAGTTTATAAGCAAATCTGTAACTGATCCTGAAGATAACCTCATCAACCCTTGTTACCATTGACTTACCCTTATAGCAGTAGAACGGGTATGTGCCTTTGCATCCCCTGTCATACCACATCATGTCAGAGGGTCTATACAGCGTACAGTTTCCATCCCTGTTTGGCTGAGCGCCCGCCCAGTATCTGAAGGGACTCTTACTCTGGTCCGACCATTTCCACTCATCTCTGAACAGACCCATCCACACCCAGGACGGCTGTGGCACGGCATCGTTAACCTCGTGCTGCAACGCCTGATTTTCAGCCTGGTTCCTCACACTTGCCAAGTCGCAGTGATTCGCTCGGCAGTACACTTGGGCTTCCCTCCAAGTCTTTTCTTCACGAATTATAACATACTTCCCACTGGTCTTCTTGTCTGTAAACATTAGCACACGTATGCATTGACTGGATGCTTGCACAAAATAGGAAAAGTCTTCTTGCTGTGACATGTATTTAAAGGTGCCTTAAGAAAGCTTACATAGCACAAAATGACCATAACAAGTCATTGTTATCACACCCATTTTGACAATATACGTTGCTAGAGTTATTGATCAATATCAATGACTCATAGTGATTACTTCGCCAGGTGCTGAGATTTCTCGCTTTCAAACCTCACTGTGTTTCAGTTTTGGAACAAAAACTCCCAGCTCATTGGAATTTCAAGACACTCCCAGTCTCCTCCCAGTCTCCTCCCAGTCTCCTCCCCTCCTACTCAGCATTTCCAACCTCTAAACGCTGAAGGACTTTGCCATGAGGAAGAAACCGGCATCCTAAAAATTCCCTTCTCAAACGACAAAGCAGTATTGCTTTTACAGTATTTAGGATTGTAATATATTTCCCCTTAACTAGACGTTTCTGTTGAATCTCTGCTCTAATAAGCCAGTTTACTCGCCTTTTATTGTAATAATGTGACTTTATTATGCATGTTATTACAGGCCAGTGTAAGTGCTGGAGAGTTGCTTTTAAACAGCGAGGGTGGAGCCAAGCCAAGCTCCACCCTTGCTCTCACAGCAACATATCATTATGTCTCAATGAAATCTCCACATGGCACACATTTGTTTCAGGATTGGTTATAAGGTCTGATATCGCTTATTGCAGGTTTAACGCCCCTTTAAAATATCCAACTCTGAAAAGCACTACATGTCAAGTTAAAGCCAGCTAACTCACCGTCATGACAGGCAAAGAGTTGTTTTGTCTGGCAGTCTTCGCTGAGCCACCTTCCCTCAGGGTTCATGCCTCCACACATGTGGGAGGAGCCAGGCGGACCGGCCCAGTTCGTCCACTCAGCGACTCCTTCACTGCTCTGACTTTCTCCCACAGACCACTGCCACGATGTCGGCCCAGTCTTTCTCAGACCAATCCA
The DNA here is from genome assembly GCF_046629955.1 of Centroberyx affinis. Taxonomy (NCBI): domain Eukaryota; kingdom Metazoa; phylum Chordata; class Actinopteri; order Beryciformes; family Berycidae; genus Centroberyx; species Centroberyx affinis. Next base: position 331,572 of record NW_027279316.1, on the reverse strand, counting down.
GATTTCTTGTGACACGCCGCTGGCTGATGTCTTCTTCATCATCCTCTTCATGTCTTCATAGTTGCCAACTGTAGCCAGGTCAGTGTACTGCTGTCTGCAGTGCTGCTGGGCCTCGCCCCAGCTCTTCGTTAATTTCACCAAGTGATACTCACGGTGAGGATGTGAACAAACTGTCACAGGTCCTGCAGAGTGACTTTTCATGTTAGACCCATTTTGACAATATTGTGTATTCACATTTCATAGGATTAATGTCATGATGAGTATTTTGTAGAAAGACACTGACCTAAGACGAGCGGCAACAATAACAGATGCAGCATATTTTCTCCTATGACATGAAGGGATAAATGTTAGTGACATAAGTTCACTGAAAATCTCATACAGATATTAAAAAAATTAACATCTCATAAGAAGTTCTGGTTGGTTTATCATGCTAAAGGTTGAACCCTGAACACAATTTTATTTTATTTTCATTGTCAATTTTCCTCTTGGAACCCTAACCCTAACCCTAACCTATGATTTTTTCATGTCTTTGGAATCTGTATTTGGAGGCTTTGTTTGCATTTTAATTGCTTATAATATTTTGGCCAAAAAGGAATTACTTTATATCTTGACTTACATTAGAATGAGAAAATAGCAAAAGAAAAAAGAAGAAAAAACTCCATTTTAATTTTCTGTTGAAATTATAAATCTAGACCTAGATCACCATCTCCCATGAATGAGTCACCCAGTAGGTTGCTACCCAGCAAGCAGTGCAACAGCACTTTTTTTTTTATAATTACAGAAATGAGTCTTCTTACCTGACACCCAGATGGTTCCTAATAGAGCGGTGCACTCCTGCAGGTTACTGGTCTTTCTTTCCTTCAGTCTTTGTAGATATTGTCTTTTGATCATTCCCTTGAGCCTCCCTACTGTGTATTTCCCTTTATGCAAATGCTTTGTTCAGTTGCAGAGAAGCATTTTTCCCTGAAAGAAGCCACAGCACTATAAAGGTTATGACATATTTGCATCTCACAACAGTATCTGTAAGGAGGAGTCATACAGATCGAGTTCCAACAGGCTGACACCAAGGCAAAGAAAACCACTGTTGAGCAAATATTAGTATTCAACATGTTTTATTTTTATTGCTCAACATTGTATCACACAATATTAAATACATATTTAACATGCAGATAACTGACAGTGGAGCTATGCAATTCCTTCTACATGAAAACATATGCATATACACACCACAACCCTCAGCTGAATATCTTGATTACATAAGATTTAACTACAAAATGAAGAATGGGTAAATAGGTTTTCTTTATCCAGGAACATATTGGAACTCCTGATAAAATGCAATAATTTTTTAACCAAACAACAAATGAATTTGTTGCTGTGCAATGCTGTTCATACCAAAATGCATCTTCTTGTTCTGACCATAGCCTATTGTAAATGGGCTAAAACGTGCAAAAACACCACCTTTAAAACCAATTTCGTGAGATACACTGACTCAGAAATCCACGAGGGGAAAGAGTGGACAACCGACATGACAGTTAACCTTTCTACTATATACTTTTATCCGCTTCTATTTTGTTGACCATTTGTATAAGGGAGCAATGCAAACTTCATCTTTGTATTAGGGACAAAAACAAATTTGAACGTGGGTGAAAATTTTATTAACCTAAGCTTTGCCTCATTCAGTTTGCTTTTGATGTGTCAAATGCAAATCAATGCCTAATTACTTTTCAGAGACTGCAAGGTAATCAACAGTGTCAACACAGATTTGAAAGATTTCATTCCAAAACGCCAAAAATCCATTTGATAAAAATTTTGTCAAAATGGACATCACAGTTTTCAAATGTTGGATATCTTATTTATCTTATATCTTTATATATATATTTGATTCATATATCTTTATTTTATCCCAATGCATAGGAACCACTTTTCAAAGGTGAAGAGCTGCTGCTAGAGTGAGAGTTTAGAAAGTTTTCCTCTGTGAAAGGACACATCAGCTTTTATTCACAACTCATCCTTAAAAGAAAGTGGAGAAAGAGCAGCAGGAACACCTGGACAACAAAACCTGGGCCAAAAGAATGGAGGAAGACAAACTGCCGCCTTCACCCAAGTTGATTCATTTACCACCTTTCTCTTCAGTTTACCTCTGTGTGTTTTGCCTCGTTCAGTCTCTCCTCTCTGTCCATCTGCGCTCCTGCCACCTGTCTTTTTGTGTCTTGTTTCAGCTGTGAGGTCGGCAACAATCCCTTCACTCATTATGCTGCCTGTCAGACTTCAACTTGTTCTCCCAAAAGCCGCCAATAATCCACATAGTCCCCATCCTGTCCGTCTGTACTAACCCATGCCACACACACACACACACACACACACACTCACACACACATTTCAGTCCTCGTCACCTCCTTGTCCCCCCGGAGGATCCCTTATATAAACCTCTGTCTCCCCTCTAGTTGTGACTCCACTGGTTTTCCTCGGCAGTGACCGTCCTTCTCTTTTCCTGTGGTGTTTTTTGTGCAGGTATGTAGTTTCCCTTTTCTTCTTCTGCAGTGTTTTGCTAAACCAACATGTTCCTCATGGTCTTGAACAGAGTCTTGATTTGAACTGTGTGACCATCTAGAAGCAGGAGTTTACTGTCTTTCTGGAATATTTTCAGTCAATACCTCTTGCTGTAGAAGTAATATAAAGTTAGTATTGCAGGTGGGATTTTAATCCCATCAACCATCAAAGCACTGTTGATATTTGGGCTTTTCATGTCTTAAACACAATTCTCCATCATTATTATTAGGCACAATCCGTAATTGCAGTATAGCGCCCCCTGTTGATACACTTTTTGTGTACTCTGAACGTGCCCACTACTGGCTTTGATTACATAGTGCTTTATTGCATTGACGACGTATTTACGTGACAACTAAACATGAGTCTTGCATGTATTTTAAAGCTGTACACATTTTGTTTACATTGTTGTTTGTAATCATGGCAATTAAACTAACCTGTATGTTACATGAGCTATGATGGCTTATGAAAGTTCGAAAAAGCTTAAAGGTTTAACTCCTCAAGAACATGTAAATGTTGGTGAATTAATGATGAATATAAATGAGGAAATAAATTCCAGATCTTTAACAAACACAAGTTGTTAAACATTCAAAAAGTGATTTATGACTGACTGAATATACCCAATCAATCTTGAATTCTTTCACATAAAGGCGTTATAAATTATATAATTTATTTCTAAAATCAGGAACCCAGGAGTTATTTTCAGTGCCCTTGGCCTGTCTCCCTGTCTCTCTGTCTCTCTGTCTCTCTGTCTCCCTGTCTCTCTGTCTCTCTGTCTCCCTGTCTCTCTGTCTCCCTGCCTCCCTGTCTCTCCGTCTCTCTGTCTCCCTGTCTCTCTGTCTCTCTGTCTCCCTGTCTCTCTGTCTCTCTGTTTCCCTGTCTCTCGGTCTCCCTGTCTCTCTGTCTCTCTGTCTCTCTGTTTCCCTGTCTCTCTGTCTCCCTGTCTCCCTGTCTCTCTGTCTCTCTGTCTCTCTGTCTCTTTCTCTCTCTGTCTCCCTGTCTCCCTGTCTCTCTGTCTCCCTGTCTCTCTGTCTCTCTGTCTCCCTGTCTCTCTGTCTCTCTGTCTCCCTGTCTCCCTGTCTCCCTGTCTCTCTGTCTCCCTGTCTCTCTGTCTCTCTGTCTCCCTTTCTCTGTGTCTCTCTGTGTCCCTGTCTCTCTGTCTCTCCTGTTGAGTTTGTCTCTGTCTGTCAGTTTGGCCAGAACCGTTCAACAATGAAGCAACGTGAAGAATTCCTCTCCCAATCCCTCATCTGCCTTTTGTCCTGGTGCCCATGTTTATTCAGATCCACATGCTCATGCTCTGAGGTCTGGGCTAAAAGCTAACTATGGAGGGATCGAAGCGACTCAGGCGGCTTCAGTCCTTGATCTGCCATGTTAATGCACTCAAAGACAGTTGGTCTGGAAGGCCTCCAGTTGCTGGCATTGAAGATAGTGTTTGGAAAATTGTCTCCATTGTTGGGGTGTCTGGCCAGAAACCCCCATGGTCAGGCTTGGGTCCTCATTCTGTATGTCGAGTCAGTCTAAATGCCTATAAGCAGCTCTTCACATTGTTTTGACTAGGTCCCTTTGCTTTCTGTAGCATCATACTATACTATCTCCTGTATATCAACTGTAAATCACACTCAAATATAGAAACTATTAAAGTTATGGTCAAGAATGATAAAATAAGCGTATTTATGGGGCTCATGTATTTATGGGGCTACATGAGACTTGGTTTATTGACTACATCCCTGCAGTTCAGTGGGGCTGTGAGTAGATCAAATGATAATAGTGAACTTGGCTGGTGTTAATAGTGGCCTGCAGAACGGCTTAATCTCTCCATCCCACTTTCTCTCTTGCAAATCAAATTAAACACGGAGGATTGGCCAGCTGATACCTTGCTCTTATCTGGGTAACAGGACACTGTTCCAGCCGAGTCCCCCGGCCCCTTTCTATTCCTAGCTCATTAGCTACAAATGGCCTTTCCCTTAATCTTGTTCTCGCAGTAAAAACAGTGACCCGTGTTGAAGGTGTGGTTCACCCCCAGCGGCCACCCCGCACACTAAGTCGTGTACTTTGTGCACTCTGATACTCTGACACCATGAGACAAAAGGATAACTCTTTTACAACTTTTACATCTGAGCCACCTGGACTGTCATGTTGGTGTAGTAATGAGTTTGTTATAGTATTAAAATAAAAACTTTGACATGTATCATATAGGAATATAAAAATTAAATGTATCCTCTATATACATATATGATCAAATATGTTGATTGTTAAATTGTTAAAATGTTATATATTTGTTACATTGTTAAAATTTGATTTTGTTTGAGTGGTTACATTTAGTGCATTTTCAAAAATTTTATAGGCAGTTTCAGACAAACTCCCGTGTCTCTCCTCACTAAAACATTGCTAAAATCCTCCCAACCACGCAAATTGGCAGAATTTGAACTGGAAAGTCTCCAATCAGCAGGTTCACCTCATCTGAATCAGGTCCAGTATTGTGACTATTCTGCCTGTGAGGACTTGGTCTACAAATTCATGCAATAGATTTAACTAAACTATCCTGAGCCATATTATATTTGAAAACAAAATCATGAAAACTGAATAATATAATGTTCTAATGTGAATATGAATCAGTAATGTTTGTCTTGTATGGTTCTCTCTCTCCAGTGTCACCATGTCTGATGTGGAAGAAGAGCATGAGTGAGTCGTCCAATCTTATTAAATCCCTGTTTCATGTTTTCAAACTTGTACATGCTGTTTATGGTGTGATTGATATATCCTTTTATTTCTTTCTCATCAGGCATCAGGAGGGTAAGGACATTGGGTTTTATGAATTTGTAGTTGTTTCATCTCTCCTCTCTCCTCTCATTTGGCCACTCTGTTACTCATTCTTTCTTTCTTCAGAGGAAGAGGAGGAGCAGGGAGAGGGAGGTGAGACTTAAATGCTAAACTGTGTTGATTTCATCTACTTAACTCCCATCAGATATAACTTTCACCGGCAACACGGCTTCACATGAGGCTGTATCACATGTCCTGGGGACATGTGATGACATGTCCCCACAGGAGGGATTACAAAATGTAAATGATGTTTTGCCTTATGATGTTTGCTTTTAGCTTCAACACTCACCGTGTCCGTTGTGTTCGTGTAAAGCTGCTGAGTCCTGTATCGGCAGCATGCAAAAGATATTTCCCAGAAATGTGTTCCTGTTTCCTGTTTGAATGTAAATTTCTGCCCATTAATGGTCAAGGAACATTGAATCAGTATACTGGCCTTCAAAGCCAAAGACCACTAACTGTAAGAGCAGTGAAACTGAGAAACATAACTTCAAGGTTTAATTCTTGACCTGACAAAGGGATTGTTTGTACAAAAGTGGATAGTATAGTATTTAATAGCAGGTGTGGCTATAATTTCTGTCTAAATTAAATCTAAACCTTAATCCTTTTTTGAACACACACACAATGTTCTTCCTGTTGTATTGCAGTACACAAATCATAGTTAATAAGCAGAATGGCTGTACAGCACTGTGGGTTTTCAGTGTGTTTAACCTCAGGTTTGATCCAATTTTCCTTTTGACTAGTGTGCTGTGTCATTTATTGCTACATTGCTTCTTTGCCTCTCAAGAGTTTTCCTTGAATTGATCTTGTGTTTTCTAGTCTAACACAGTGGGTTTTGAAAGTAAACTGGCCACACTCTCTCTGGTTATTAATTCACTTTTTCATTTCCATTCTGGCTGACATGCTGAAGAAGAACGACCCAAATACCAAAAGTATGTATGAGCATTCACATGAGAATACATTTGAGAATATTTTCAATGTTTACCACTGATAACTGCATTGTGCAGCATTGAAAATAATCTGATCTACCTCCAAGTACAGTATAGCACAGAGAAGTAACAGTCTGTCATGAAATAAATACATTGATATGTATTTTAAATGTGTCAGAAGTGCTTTCATGTTCCTTTACAGGCCGCCGGTCTCACAGCTTGCTGCCCCCAAAATCCCTGAGGGAGAGCGGGTAGACTTTGATGTACGTTTCCCCTAAAACCCTTCTGAATGAAATGCATACATGATTATTCTAATAACAGCATTAATGCGATCCATACATCCACTGGTCCCTCTCAGGACATCCACAGGAAGAGGATGGAGAAGGATCTGCTGGAGCTGCAGACTCTGATCGACGTCCACTTTGACCAGAGGAAGAAAGAGGAAGAGGAGCTGATTGGGCTCAAAGACAGAATCGTAATGCCTTTCTCTCCCTTCCATTCCCATACTCTATTTTTGTCCAACCTCTTTTTCCCCATCTGTTTGTCTGGAAGAAAGAGATGTGAGGATGCACTGACCGATGTGGAGAATGGTCGGGGATTTAATGAGCTGTGTGTGTGAATGTGCCGGATGATGCAACATGTAGTCGTTCTGTTGTAGGAGAGCCGGCGGGCAGAAAGAGCTGAGCAGCAGCGTGTGAGGGCCGAGAAAGAGCGAGACAGACAGACAAGGATTGCGGTAAATAACGAATGCAGGGGCTTTTGAATTAGTACTGTATTACATATGTTGTTGTAACCATGCATGATATTCTGCTTAAGTTATCATGGTCAAATCAAAATGAATTGAACTATTAATGTGTACTTTTGAGTTTCCAGCTCAGCTGAAGAAAATACCGTCTTGTTCTTCAGGAGGAAAGACAGAGGAAGGAGGATGAGGAGGCGAAGAAGAGGGCAGATGATGAGGCCAAGAAGAAGAAAGTGCTCTCCAACATGGGGGCTCACTTTGGAGGATTCCTGGCTAAGGTCAGCATAATGCTCATATCATATCTGGTTGTTCAGTGGAATATTGAATTTGTGGGCTGGTTTTTGTATGTGGAGCGTATGTATCCTCTGCATGCTGGTCTGAGCCTTGACATGTCTGTCTGATCTTTCTAGAAAGTTGGATGTGTTTGATTGTTTCCTGCAGGCAGAGCAGAGGAGAGGGAAGAAACAGACAGGGAGGGAGATAAAGAAGAAGACTCTGGCGGAGAGACGCATGCCGCTGGCCATTGACAACCTGAGAGAAGACGGCTTGAGGTCAGTTAAGACCGGGACCCTCAGAGTCTTGAGGCTGTTTTTTAACTAAAGAAATAGTGGGAACTTGTAAATAATCTAGCATAACTTCTGCGGCTTTATATATCTTGTTGCCAGCAGGGATGATTTGTCAATTGGATTATAGTTTCAAATAAACACTTACTACTTTCCATCCCATGTTGTAGACATTTTGAGTTGGGTAAGCTTGCCAAAGCTTGGAACAGATGTGGAAAATTCCCTAGTGATTTTTCATCACCATTATCCTCCAAAAGTAAGAAATTAGGGAGTGAAAACAGTGAAAGCACACAGTTCAGTGGTTTCCCATTGCTGATGTTCTCATGGCTGTTTCAGAGAGCGAGCCAAGGAAATGTGGGAATGGATCTACCAGCTGGAGTCAGAGAAGTTTGACCTGACTGAGAAGATGTGGAGGCAGAAGTACGAGGTGAGCTGAAAAGGTCTGTTTCCATGTCATTTGTCACTTCAGATTCCCAACACATATTTGAATCTGTCTTTTTTATTTCTTCAGATCAATGTCCTCCTGAACAGAATTCAACATGCTCAGAAATTGTGAGTCGATTTGCTTGTCTCAGTGTACCATGACCCCCTTCCTCTCCATCCCCCCCAACATACACAAGAGTGCCACTTTTAAGATGCCACTCTTAACCTTACATACGCAACACTTTGCATAGAGTATGCAAAGATGTCACACTTTGAATGTGTTGTCACACATGCAGTAAATGTAAAACGCCCTCATAACTCTTAAATAGGTCCCCATCGGATTTGTATACGGAGCACAATCTAAGATAACTAACAGTATAGACATATAACTTCTATAAAGTCATTATATCCCCATTTAATGACAGACACACGTGCATTTGCTGATTAGCTGTGTGTGGAATATGACTATTCATAACCTTCTCTGACTCTTTCTTCTCCTCTCCATCCAGCAAAAAAGGCCACGGTAAAGGAAAGGTTGGAGGACGCTGGAAGTGAACACACACACACACAGGAGGCACAGAGAAGCAAGAAGACAGTTCACTGGTTTCAGGAAAATGTTACAGCAATGATGCAGTTTTTCATCCCTTGAGCTAACTGGAGAATAATTGTTTGCTGTGTGGCATTTACTGAAATAGTTCCAAATCACAAAATAATTATTAAAATGCACATACAACTAAAATGGGCATTTTCTATCAGTGTAATTCAAAGGGGAAATTAAATTCCAAGTATGAAAAATGTAGACATTGAAAAATCCATGCAGTCTTGCAGCTAATTCAAGCAGCTAACACAAACAAAAATTCATCAACATAAAAATAATCAAAGCACAATAATAATCAATAACTATATGTGAGGCATTTGACAAATTGCTACAAATAGGCTAGTAGTCTTCCTTATTCAAACTGTATAAGATATCATAAAATTTCTGAGGTCTGACGAAATATCAGCTTGACTTTCAGTCAGTTTCATCATATGAAGGTGGAGGTGGAGGTGCTGGTGATATGAGAGCAGAGTGAAATGTGTTCTGAGCTCTGCTGGATTCAGCCAGCTTTACTCCTCCTGCAGTGTGAACGTGGCGTGGACGTCATCATCGCTCTTCGCCTCGTGCCTCGGCTCAAATCCAACCTCTCCAGTGACGTTCACCACTTTCTGTGCAAAGCCTGCTTCCTGCTCTTTGGTCAGGTCCAGTAGGTACCTGAGGTATACGAGGACACATTAAGATAAATGTAAAGACTTTAATATAAATTATTCTCACTAAAAATGATTGTGTCTATCACTGAACTGAAATATGGAATATGTGGTAAACACAGCAGACTGAAACACACAAGAATGGGTTAACAAACATCAGCTAATACTCTAAAATCTGATTTGTGTTTGTCATGTGTAGTGCATGGCAGAATGACTGCGTGCTCTAGTCTGGTGACTGAATTGTCGCCATGGTAACAGGCCCTGTTACTATAAAAACCCTCACTTGGCCAACTCCACGATCAGAACAGCTTTCGGTGCTGCAATCTGTCTCAGCGCAGGGCCCAACTGGTGCACCGAGCTTTACAATATTGACCGAGAGGGAGAGAGAAGTACAGGCAGTGAGACATGGTTGGCAGTCAAAATTAGTCTGCAGAAGAAATGACTGGACTGTGAATGGCTACTCTGAGATATTTAGGTTCAGTTACTCTATTTCCATGTCAAAATATATGCATTATGCATTATGTCACGTGATATTTGAATGATTTGCAAAAACGGCTCACACCTGGCAGAACAGTAGATGGTGTTGAAGAACTGAGAGTATTTCTGTTTTTCGGGGAGTTTGGAAAGAGAATCCAAAGGCAAGAAGGTGACTGAGATCCCATTCAGATGCATCAGGTCTGAAAAGGATGGAAATGGATTCAGTACAAAATCAATTAAGTTATGCGTTTCACTCCATTTATCACATACACTAGTATATATAATTTTTTCATATGCTAAACATCAGCACAGGCTTCACAACGATGACAGTATTCTGCCATGTGCTGGAAGCCTCCAGACCCAGTGCATATTTACGTATCTTTAATGCATTTAAACACCAATATCAAAACACACAATGTGCTTTGCCACAAGTCAAGTTCGCTCATCCACCAGGATCTGAACCCTTCCAGTATGAGCTGAGTGTTCTTGTCACTGTGTCAACTAATACTCCTGCTCTAACCAGCACTGCACTGCTGCTCATCTACAACCACAGGCCTGCTTATGTGAATATGTGGCCGTTTACCGTTAATGCTGACAGATTTGCGGTAACCCTCTGGCTGTGAGGTCGGCTCCTCTGCGTCTGTTGTCTCTCTGTCTGACTGAGGAGGAGTGGAGCTGCTCCTTCTACAGGACAACGACTGGAACAAGGCCTGCACATTGGCAAAGGAGATATCCTGGGCTGTCTGAGGATATGGAGGAGGCAGTGAGGACAAAAGAAGGAATTACCCCGTTCCTCAACATGTACAAAATTTACTGCAAGTAAACACTGATGATTTGAACTGGCACAGACATAAACAACAATGGAAAACATGCAAACCATGTAGTTATTACATTTTACCTTGATATGTTGCCCATTCTGTGTCTGCAGCATGCTCTTGTCATCAGTCTCAATGCCAAAGGAGAGGTAAGGACTGGAAACGATGTCTCCCCAGTAGCCCCTAGCTGCCACTTTGTCACCCCTCTACACACACACACACACACACACAGACACACACACACACAAAATGAAAGTCGAGTTCCTTCATGATATCACAGAATCACTGCATCATGTACTGTGTCAAACTACAAAAAAGAATACTTACATGACTGAATACTCTTGCGGAGAGCAAAGTTGAATTAGTTATTTGGTAGGAACCTTCCCTCATTTCAAACGCCACGCCCCGCTCCCTCCATCGAACATACTGTTGTCTGTTGATGACGCCGCACTGAAGATACACAACAAGTACAGAATGAGTGTCCATATTACAACATCTAAGCTTCCAAATCACTTCGTAAAGAGACTGTGTCATTGTAAGTTGCCTGTTTGCTTGGCCGCTTGTTAAAAATACATTCTGGGAGCAAATTCAAATATATTTGGGCAGCAGTTACAATCTGCCAACAGAGGACAAAAGGTGCAAACAATGGTCAGATACCCCTTTCTGGTGCAGCTTCATGGAAAGGTCCCAGTCGAAGCAGCCCTTCCTGGAGTCGTAGCGTGTTCCCAGGTGCTGCCTGACCCGGCCGTCCCAGATCTTGCTTATTGAGACCGGGGCAGATGAAGACGAGGAGGACGGAGGCTGGATCCACAGCTTGAATATCCTGGCCAGCTCATCTCGCTCCTTGTACTGTAGAAATATGCAAATTATACAGCAGCAGGATTCTCTGACTGAGCAGACCTCAGTGTCTGATTTCAGATGAAATAGTTTGAAATCTTACAGAAACACTGAAGGACAGACTCATTAAACAGTGTCTTCCCACCTTGAGCTGAGTTGTGTCCAGGCAGGAGTGTGTGGCTGTCTCCAGTGTGTCAGTAACAGACAGAGAGAGCTGGGATGCTGCGTGCCTCAGTGTCTCCTCCGTCTGGCTGCGGATCTCACTGTTCCCAAACACCTCCAGGAAAACCTCTGTCTTCTCTGAGAATAAAACCATGGTGAGATAAGCTACAGGTTAGGACACAACTAGTTTTATATATAAGGTAATTAAATAAGATACATTACAACGTGGACCCACCATGAAGTCCCACACTTTCCTGAGGTGTTAGAGCCAGATAGAGGAGCAGCAACTGTCTCGCCACCACCTCCATACTGTTTTCTATTACCCATATCTACAGGGGAGCAGAGAGGAAGTTTACACTACACATTACAGCAATCTATTCTCACTGGTCACATGATCAACAGCCCGGGGCTCACATGAAGGCTGTCTGTGTCCCGCAAACTGGCGATGGTCTTCAGGATGTGTCGTGGATCTCCACTGCCCACCAGCAAAACATTGACACCCCCTTCCTGTCTCACAGGGCCTGCAGAGAGAGAGAGAGAGAGAGAGAGAGAGAGAGAGAGAGAGAGAGAGAGAGAGAGAGAGAGAGATAGAGAGAGGGAGAGGGAGAGAGAGTGAGTAACTGTAACATATATTTCCAAAGGTGATTAAGAGTAAATGGCTAAATTCATTCAAACCCTTGGTCAACATATGTTTCCCCATCCACCTGTCATTATAGTACATAATCCATCAGCATTAAAAAAAAACAACTAAAAATCATCATTCCTACTCTGATACACGTGTGGGGAAATCTATCAGCTACATCCTCGTGGCCTGAGCCTCACCTGCACTCAGTAGGTCGCGCGCAGGGCTGAAGCCCCACCAGGTGATGCAGCCCGCGCCCTCAAATGTCCGTCCAGCACTCATCCTGAGAAGATCAAAGACAAACGAAACCGTGCAGCTAGCTGAATTAACTTGACCAAAGGAAACAGTAGTTTGCATGAAGACTTCAGCTAAGGTAATGTTTTTGCTGGTTTGTTCATTGCACATAGAAGCGTTAGCACATAGCCTATAAGCTAAAGTCAATAGTTGGTTGGCTCAGTGCTGATGTGAGATAACTAGCTTAGCATGGACGTTAGTCAACAGTTAGTGTTAAATCAATGTAGCTAAGGCTAACCCAGGGCACTTATTCCTATCCATGGTTATAAAACATGTCATATAATCTACGTCCTGAGGATATACAATGGATAAACTCACCTGGCTGTCCAGCACAAACTGTATTGTAAACTGTAAACTGTAACAACAGAGTAAGGTTAACTGGTTGTTGACAAACCAGAGGCAGTCTGAGCAGAAAGTTTGGGATGTGTTGCTAGGCAGCAGTTTCTCAATAAAGAGGGAGAGGCGCCCTCTATCGGGGCCTCTGACCATGTTCATGGTTCTAAACAGTACAGTGAAGGTATTTGAATATGAATTGATATAACAGTCGTTCCCATTCAAATCTAACTCTTGAATCGTCATTTGGCTGGTACACGTCTTATTACAATGGCTGTCATGTTTGCTAATGGAAATCTATGTTGATTTGGTGCGTGAGGCTCAGAAAGGTGATGTGTTACCATGGCAACAGATTCATTTGAACATTTCATTGGCAGTTATGATGAACATACTAACTTTCTGAGTCTTGTGTTCGTGTCCACACATGAAACAGTTAAGCTCGTACATCCATAAAGTTTATACATGACAGCATTATCAAAACTCTATGGAAGCCATGTTAGGTGTACCAAAGAGAGAGGGGCCTTTCTATCCACTCAATTCTGTGGTAATATGATGTTGCCTAAGATGCAGCATTCATAATAATGAAGAGAGGTGTACAAGAAAAAAAAGGCAAGTCAATATGGGTTTATTTGCCCCAGAACATAGCCAAGCGTTTTCAGGACATTGTCATAACACCATACCGTCTTGTTTTTACAGCACTACAAAACAAGCAAAAAAAGGCCTAGTTTACTAAACATGAGTGTAGCTATAGACTAAAACTATCCCGTCTTCAGAGTTAAAACCAACTTGTCAGCATAAGTCAAAGAATAACTGTGAATTCCTTCCTTTATTTAGCCTCATAACTAGGCCTATGTATGAGCATACACAAAAGATGCACATTTACGGATATGGTTTTCCAAATATATATTTAGACAAAGAGGTGGTAGACGTTTTGAAAACAACCAAATGTCAAAAACATATCAGCATATCACACACACACACACACACACACACACACACACATACACACGCACACACCTTATCAAATAATCTCCAAAGAACAAAAGGTATGGCAACAGAACATGCAAATTGACAAAACATCAGGATCAACATTGAAAAACATATCAACAAATGTATTTTCTGAACTGAGAAAGGAATCACTCTAACGAGGTTTCGCCTTAACAGCCGCATCGACTTCCTCTTCCGGCAGCAGAGTGTGCCACTGGGCCACTGGGCGTCTGGGATTGGCCAACATGTCCGACCAGTGGCGCAGGCCGACTCCTGTGGCTCCATAACCCATGAAGGTCTTTCCAATGGGATCGTTGCTCCCAAGCTTGTCATAGTCAAACACTGTGATGACGACCTGCACTTTCTGAAAAAAGAAGCAAGAAGAGTTATCAAATCAGCCCGCACATCCACACTGTTCGTGTCTGTTACATCTCAAACTGATCATTGACGTGAAGACACAGCCTACCTGTATCTGCTCAAAGGGGACGTCAAAGCTGAAACTCTCATTAAAGTAAGGATTGAGCGTGTTCTTCTTGACTGTTGTCTTCTTCTTCTTAAGCCGTTTCCCATTTTGCTGCAGAACAATCTTCACATATGGATCTTACAGAATAGGAAAAGAAGCTGATGAGGTTTTGTTTTTCTAGGGCTATTTCACATCTTCATGAGAAAGAAGGACTGAAGTTTGCTGAAGCTTGCCATTTTGATGAGGAACATAGCAAACATTTGATAGAGTAAGAATAACAGACATTGGCGGCTAGAGGTTGATTATTACCTGATAAGCCACCAACATCCATCTTTTTCAGGTTCTTTGCCTCCATGATGTTCACCGTCAGTTTCCCAGCAGTGGGTACATAGCGTAAAGAAATGCAAATATCACCCAGTTTTTCTTGCTGAAAGGAAAACATTTGGGGAACAATATTATGGCATGCCATCAAGGCAGAAATGAAAGAAAAAGATGTTCAAACAAAGGCAATTGAAGACTTTTTCTATAAATCTGCTGATTATGATTAATTTTCCTGGGAGCGGTGTGGCATATATTATTTAGAAGAGAGTTTATTAATACTTAAATCATTTCTATATTATAACATATTTTTATATGTGAAAATCCACCTTCCAGATTTCTATAAATTATAATATTAATAGGTTTGAATGAAAACATGGTATGTCATACCTCTTCTTTCTCACCGCTCTCCACGTCTCTCCATTGTTGCATTGGCTGGCCCATATCCACACTGTTCATGGGAATCTTAATTTCCCCAATCATATCATGCTTGGAGAAACGGTCAAAATCAAAGACTTGCAGCACCAAGGTCTTTCCACCCAACTCTGCATATGGGATCTTGAAAGAGAAGCAATTATCACAAAGTCACAAAGGAGACAGTAATTCAGTAATTAATAATCAACATTGGGATGTATAATCAGTGATACATTATGTCAAACTCAATCATTTTGTTTACATGTAACAATTTTTTACAAATCCAGAAAAATAACAAAGAACATGTAGTGACAGCAGACAAATAAAAATGCATCAACATACTACACTGTTTGTTTTTTTTGGGAGGGATACCTTGACAGACGCCATTCAAGGAATGAGAGACTAAAGACGAAGGGAAGCAGAGACATACGCCAAACTTCTGCCCCATGAACTCAGAGGGGCAAAAAGTGAAACCTCATCAACAACCTGGAACACCAACACAAGCTGGGACAGAGACATAAAGACAAGAGCAACAACAACAAACAAAAGACACACAACATAAAGTCAACAAAGGCACAAAGTCGAGACATGATGTACCTTGAAGATGAAAGTCTCGTTGAAAACGGGGCACAAATTCTTGCGCTGGACCTTGGTCTCATACTTCTTCTTTTGTCTGGTAATAGAAAGACTTTGACATAGGGGTCGGAGGTTCCCCCCATATCCATGGCAGCAAGATCCTGAGCCTGAAGGATGCCGACTATGAGCTTCAGAGACAAGAGAAGAAGAAGCGTCAGGACGACCAGAAGGCGGAGGGCTAAATACTCATGAAAACACTGTAAGATGAGTATTTGTTTAGTCTCCCTGCTCTATCCAGTGATTGCTCTGATAGTATACAGAAAATAATGAGACTGATAATGGACTAATGTTTTGTTTGTTGCACATAGCCGGTGACACACAGGACCTACCTGGGAATCTGTGAAGTTGTAGTCCAAGGAGAACTCCAGCTTACCCAACTTTTCCTGTTCTTTCTCCTCTTCCTCCCCTTCCTTCTTCACCTCCCCCCTCCTGCAAGATAAAGCATCAACACACTGGATAGTTCAAACGGAACTAATTCACAGAGGTAAGATTCTGTGATTATATTTAAAGCACCTGGGATAGTGGGAATAATCTTTTCTGTGTTCCCCCCATACCTTCTCTCCAGCCTCTCCTTCCCCTTCCTTTGCCTTTCTCCGGCGCCGACCCTTTGTCTCCCTCACTTTCTTGGGCTTTTTCTTTTTTGCAAAGCATTTTTTGAAAAGACAGAAGATGAAGCATCCCACCAAAACCAGGACCACTACAACAATGGCTCCCACTGCCCACATGGGGACTGCAAAAGAAAAAACAAAGGTGAATTCACATATCACTTTTTGCTGTATGTACGATGGGAGTATGCTTATTATGGCAGCAAGGATGGGAGGTGTGATCTGCTGATATCCTTTTTATTCTCAATACATATGGGACCATGTAAGAGTTTATCTACATGTGCAATTGTAAAGTGGAAGGTTTAAAAACCGGGGAAGCAGAATGATGTGGCAAGATATCCAGCAACCATCCTGAAATGCTTAACTCATTACCTGAACCCCCCCCCCCCCCATAAAAACAAACAAACAAAAATAATATACCTCTTTGATTTTTTCAATGAGTAAAATGGCAAAAATGGCATAATTCTCTACACTTTTTAAACTCTTCCTCCTCTATCAAAGACTTTGTACAAGCATGTTGCAGTACAACATGTAGTACATCGGGATTTTCAAGAGGATTTAAATCTTCCACAATAGCTTGAGATTACATAAAAGAAAAATCCACTCTGATAACTCGGTTTATTCCTATAATCTGAAACAGTTCAATCAATATCTGTGAACCTAAACAGCTTTTAGAAAGCTGTAAAACACTAAGGGCATAATCCATGACATCATTAAGAGGTAAAATTTGGTGTTGGTTAAAACAATGGATTGTGGACTTCTGGAATGTTTATTTGAGCCTTTTTTCCTTGATGAGTGTTATTTCCCTCTTTTTAACCTTTATTTATCCAGGAGAGGTTTGCTGAGCATGCATGCGTGTTTTCAGCAACACCCTGCTCCACAGTCATATAATTACACGCTCACAGGTGGGAGCGGCCCAGTCCTAACTACAGTCCTGAGCAGCTCCACTGGAGCAGTTCACAGTTAAGTGCCTTACTTAAGGCGCCGCAGCAGTAGTTGTTGGGGAGGGAAGAGCGATACTCGTTCACTTCCCCCACCTGGATTTCTCAGCCATGAAACTAGAAAATGGTTGACAGCTATGAACTAGAAAATGTTCCCATATCCTTGTAAAATCATTTTGTATACTGCCGACTGTGTCGCAAATAGTCTCCCATACACTCAGTGGAGCAGCTTCAGGAATTCATGACATCAAGAGTATCTTGGCTTTCTTGTTTATCGCTTTGGGAGAGACATGTCAACAAATCTAGGCTGAACTGTCCAATATGACAGCAGTAACGTGTGTTCTGTTGTGGATTTTCCCTTTGCTTATAGGTAAAACCAAAAATGCACAATAAAATTTAGGAAAATAAATAACCAGTTTCTTGCAAATGCCAGGAGGGACTCACGTGGCAGTCTACCAATCTCGTTCATGAACTTGTCCTTCATGTGGTTGTAGTCGTGGCTGGGGTGGTGCTCTGTGTGGGGGTGTTCGTGTTCGTGTTCGTGTTCGTGGTGAGCCGGCTCTGGTGCGGCCTCCGGCTCTGGTTCAGAAGGCTCCGCAGCCCGTCGGGCCCGGACCTCCGCTCTAGCCAACCTCATGTCAGCTGTAAAACGGCAGAATCAATGCAGTTATTCATATTGTGTTGTGTGTGTGTATTATATTCCCCTTCCCTGTTGTGGCGAGAGAACACAACTTTGCTGTGTAATCCATATGTTCATGCATCACACAGTTCCAGGGCTTCACACAGCACAGGACATCTCTAAGCCAGATGCTCAACATGGCTGACCCTAATCCCTCTGTTACTCTCATTCTCTCTGTCATCTCCCCCGTCCCACAACCCACGCTCTCACCCCCCCCTTACCCATTTCTCCCTTTTCCATTTCTCTCTCTCCGCCTATTTCTCCCTTCTCACTCCCTCTACACGTAACTGGATTAAACACTGGCGCTACAATATTAATCCAAAATCCCAGATCCTCAAAGCTTGAATAAATAGGGGATGGTCTGCTCCCTCTCTTTTCCCCATCCCACGGCCTGTTCCAGTCTCTCCCACCTAACTGTCTCTGAAAGGTTTCAGGAATGATGGCTACGTATATATCCAAGAAGGAAGTCTAGTGGAATACAGCCCACACTGAGGGGAAATCCCAGTCTTGGTGTTCACAACTTCCATGAGCCTCTTCCCACCAAACTTAACTGTCAAAAAACTACAAACTACATTTTTAGAATATAGTGCACATGAACCTTCAGCACATTTCACGTCGCAAAGAATTTGATGAGAGTTAAAAGATGTTTTTCTAGCTGCACCCATTTTGAACACAAACTGAGTGAGATGTTGAATGAAATGCAAATATTATCAAATGATCACTTGGAGTCCATTCACAATAAATAAATGTTCTGATAAATAAAAGTTCTGATCTGTAACTCATTTCCATCAGTCTCAGCTTTTTGTTAGGGGTGGTGCTGGTAAAACGTTGTTCATATCAAATGTGCCAGTTAAGAAGTTAACCTACTGTATAACTTGTTAAGAAGATCAAAACAAAATACAACATAACTTGATCACAATAAAAATGTTTAATATATAATGCAATATGCAGCTTACCTGGTAGTATATTCCTTTACTTTTATATCAAAATATATTTAATGCTGTTTCCCCTCACACACCCATTGTCCCCCTCGTTCCTCTGTATACCAATGGCTCTGACTGCCAGGCTTCCTCCAACCCATTCCATCTAAGCTAAAGCGCTGGCAAATCACTAAAGCAGTGCTGTGTTTAATCCCCCCCTACCCCTCCTCCCTATATTAGTATGCTGACAACACATCTGTTGCTTTATGTCTGATTGAAGATGCATAAAGAGCAACAGCCTCCTTTTCTTTCATTACTTTTCCACTGAAACAATCTCACACGTATTGAACAGTTTAAGGCGTTCCTTGTTGAGAGTGAAGAGTGACTGCCTATTCATTACATTGATGAGACATCATTGCAGTCGTGGTCGAGTTTATCCATTAGAGTGGAGATTGTAGTGCATCCGGTCCTTTCTCACTAATCCCCTTGGCATAGCTGTCCTGGCGGTCAATCATCAATCTACGGACTACTTTCATGAAAGTGGATATTCCATGCTCCCCGTCCCTTGGCTTACCATTTTACTGTACGAAACACATACCCACATTTAGAACGCAGTGAGTGGTAATCCTCAGGCATGCTGCCATGTTTGCTCTGCTACATCTGGACATCTTGGTGGCTCCAGTCCAACAAGCAACAGCCTTCTCTATTAGATAACTTTATAAGGTGCACTGGAAAAAAAAACAGTCCTCTGCTGGACTTCCTTGGAAAACTTTTTGCTCCAAAACACATTAATTGTAGGATATGAAAACATTTACATTTAGTATTTCATATCTGTTAACAAAAGCCCATCTAGGGACAAACATTGCAAATGAGTTTATGCTATATGTGACAGACTATTTTTTAAAATGTTCTGTCTATGTAGCTATCCCTATGCAAATACACATTGAATGAATAAGTGTGGAAATACTTACAAGTTCAAAGATATGACATTGAGTGTTAAACTTGATATGGATATATTAATTTCCAGACTTTCCACTACTCTTAAACTCACATCCATGGCTTTAGTAATGTGCCAGTTAATAGAGCCCATGTTACAGGTGCTTTTCAATTATGCCCTAATGATGTTTGTTTGTTCTAGCATGTTCTTGATTATGTCAGGGGAATATTTCTTGACCTAAGAGATTTGCCAACTATTGATCCCATCTTTTTATTTTACAACTGTAGTATTCGTAGGATCTTGTTTATCTGGGATGTCTTGTCTTGGTAGCAGTGTATCACTAGAGGGCAGCTTAAACACACACAGAGCAAAACAGGACGTTTGCCTGGTTGTGATGCACTCTGTTGACATGGGTATTCAGCTGAATCTCATCTTTGTTATAACCTGTAATTTACTGAAAAGCAGCACTGACATTTTTTTAACCACAGACTGTCTGGCAGACTAATGTTAAACATTAAGCTCCCACCCAACAGTGAGTAAGCATCTCAGTCCCAAAGTCCCACTGTTATCTGTGATGCTCTATAGGTGCAGACATGACATTATAAACAGCACAGGGTGTGTGCTTAGACTGCATGACATATGGACGACTGTTATCTGTCTGAACAATTAGACACGAACTGTAGCAGAGCTGGGAGCTGCTGTAAAAAATAAGTTGATACAAAAGGGAAGGTGTCTGTATAATTTTAATTGAATCAATGTGTATTTTTCCATTAATTTCAAAACCTTAAATTCTTCAAAACATTTTGTTCAAACCAAAATAGTATGCACTTTTACAAAATAGTTATGAGGGTAGAAATTTCACGTTGGAATGCATGACACTTGTGGAGCATATGTAACTGTAACATGTGATTTCTTTCAAACAGCTAAAGAATCATGGTACTTTTTTAGCAACGGAGTAGTGAGGTCAGTAATTGAGGTATTTTCTGTCATTCTCCTTTGCACTTCTGTATGAATGTGCTGTAGGTACAAGAATGAGCTTTGGGGTGTAAAAATGATGTATAGTCATTGTAACGGAAAAGGGCACACAGTGTGAGAGGGAGTGATGCCCTGTATGACTCCTTCACTCTTTTAAAATATGGAGCTTGTGTCACTGTGGACCTTAAAGAGTGTGCTTATCAAAAAGGTATTCTCCCATAGAGCCGTGTGTCTCAGAGGAGGTGAGACGGGTCAGACTGCCGTTGTAGTCGCCCAGCTTCTTGATGGTGTCATGGCTGTCAGTGAGGAAGTGCTGCTCAAGGAAGTCGCACAGCTAAAAAGGAAGTAAGACGGGGATACATAAGTGTTAAAAATAGGACACACGGTTGACATGATAAAGCAGAAGCTCAGGAGGCATGTGTAGGGGCTGAACACAAAGATAAGCACATGGCTCATATCTTTCTGACTGTTGTATTGTTGCTCAATATAGTTTGAACTCACAAAAATAATTTATGTTTAATGTGTAACCAGTGTAACAATATCTTCCTCAGGGACAACCATGAGCCTTTAAAGCAGGCAGAATGAAAATAAAACACTTGGCATCTTGTAAACCAGGTACAACCAGATCTAATATTATGTCAAACTTACGTGAGGGTCACTGTTAATACCAGCTCTGCGGTGCACATCAATGATACACGTGTTGAGGGACTTCTGATAGTCCAGAGAAAAGGACATTGCATCAAGGCCACCTCTCCAATCCTCTCTACTTGGTTTCTAGAATAAAAAGTTAAAAAACTAGATAAAGAAATGTACTGATAAATGAATAACAATCAAACAGTACTTGGCTGGGAAGAAATAATCTTGGGAAGAAAACACGAGGAAATTAAATCATGCTGATTGACAGCCAGAACAATGTTGACTTGAAAACAAAAATTGTGGACTCACCGCAATGGTCTGAAGCAAAATCTGGCCCCCTCTCATGTTCTGATATTCCAGCAGCTTCTCTGCCTGGTCCCTCTCCTTCACTGAACGCTCCAGGAAAAAAGTGGAGAAATTTGGCAAGGCGACGTCATCCCTGTCAAAATACATCCCCTGGAAGACAAAATACCAAGAAAATATAGTGCAGACACAAGTGATAAGAAGGGTCGAGGCGATCCCCAACAACAATGAAATGAAATAATTACTGTAAACATTTTGGTATCAGTGCAATGACAGGAATCAAATACATTGCATTGCATAACATATATATATCATTAGGTACTCAACTGCTGTGTATTATAGTTAGAGAAATCATACCAGAGCAAGATAGGTGTAGGATGCTGTCAGCTTCACGTTGGTAAGTTTGTTGATGTCTGCCTCGCTCTCCGCGTGGAGGTTGTGTTTCACCAGGGACTGCATTTCTAAGTGACACAAAATTTAAACAAAAAAAAGTTATTAGGATGAACACTAGCAAAATATGGTAGTGTTAGGCTAGACGACTGCCAGTCAAGCGATAATCCCAGAGAGGTAAGTTTCATGTACCCCACATTAAATGTATGTTACCCGAAGCTATCCTAGAGCAAACGTTAAAGTTGCTGTTAAGTCCTACGATAACAGGTAACGTTAACAGTCCTGAAGAAACAGAAATCCCCTTTCTCACCTGAACCCGGACAATATTTCTTTTGTCAGCAAGCTAGATAACGATAACGTTTAAAACGCCTTCTGGGGAAAGTTGACAGAAGCTCTGCACTTTTCTCGCTAGCCAGCTTTAAGTATCCGATGTTAAAGGCTTCTATAAAACATCAACCAGACAGAAGTCATGTGTCATGGTGTGAAGTGGGTGCAGGTGGGTTGTGTCAGTCAGATCGCAGCTGTTTCTCTTACGTTAGCAAATTGAACATAACGTTAGTGTTACCTTAACGTTAGCCTGATATGTAACTAGCTAGCTTGGTTAGGTTATGTAACGTAACGTTACGTTAGTCCATCTAGGATAAAAGCGACGTTACCCAAACAAAGCTGAATTATCTGTCGTCGTTGTTCGGTGAAACAACCGAACACAATAACTATCTACTATCAACTATCTTGGTTTCAAGCAAGCTAACACAGCTTGTTAGCTAACGTTGCTTAGCTAATTTTTAAAGTGCACTCGGACTGTAACTAGTTAGCTAGCTAGCTAGGTTATCTACGTAAACAACACCAGACACACTGTTACACCGTCTGAATCGGAGTCTTGCTACAGTTTATTTTTTTGTATTTATCAGGCCTTGTCTTTGTCACTCACCCGCTCTGGGAAAGTAACTAGTCCACCTTGAAAATACTGTATCTGGCTACACTCTCTTCTCGTTTGTACTACGATCTTTGTTTACTCCATGAACCAGCTGTCCTTGCAGCTAGCCAGTTGATCTAACGTTAGTTTATCTAGTCGTGATTATGTAGCTGAGGTAATACACAGAGATCTACCGCCACCTCTTGTGTTGGGGACGCATAGCATGTTTCAGACAATTTCCCATCTCAACCTAAACCAAATCAAAAAGGAAAATAAATGATGATTCAGAGTTTTAATAAGGCTGTATAAAAGTGACCATATACTGCACCATAGTCGTTTCCCTAGTGCATTACAGTATTTCTGAATGGGAAACTGAGAGTTAAACCCTTGCTTACACAAGAACAAAAAACCCTCATATATTATGAAAATACACCCATGCTTACATCTTGTTTGTATTTGCACAGTGTACCAAATTATTACATGTCACTGATATTTATAGCAGTTGGGAAATCCTCCTACCTAGAATCTGTGACCCAGCAAGTAATGTTTAGTATGACTGACTGTCCTATAATAACTAAATCATGATGATAACTTTATCTGTACAGCGCTTTTCTAAAACAAAGTTTACAAAGTGTTTCATAATCAAGACAAATGAAAGACACAGCAGGAAAAGGACAGTGGCAAAAATATAGAAATAGCCATAATGGTGGGTGTGGGATAAGGACCCTGGTTAGGGTTATTGGTAGTGAAGGGGGTAAAGTAATATAAACAAACCAAAATAGTGGAACCATCTACTTACAGTAGACAGGAGAACACAATCTACATAAAATGACCGTTGAGCAATACAATTTCCTGTTGTATCCAGGCCTTTGTTTCTGCAGGAACAAATGAATTGTTTTCATACTATTGTGCAATATGGAGGGTAGCAGGGCCAGACCCATAAATCACCTTGACATTTGAAAAGAATTGGCATAGATGCTGCTGATGATATACTGACTCAAATAGCTGGATCCACTCAAGTATTTTCTGAGTTTTTCTGAATTAATTAATTAAGAATTAATGTCTGAAATTTGTATGGTCAAAGACAGTCCAATCAGTCCAATTTGTGAACATGATAACTCTTCCCCAAAGCCCCAGTCCAGAGATGTAGGACTTACACTTGTGATATCAGGTATAATGTCAAATAAATTCTTAAATTGAGTGGTATTCTCTCCTCTAACTGTGTGTTCAGCTATGCCATAATCAGGATTGAGAGAGTTCATTTATTACCTTTTCTGTCTTTGTACAATCATTAGGCTTTGTCTTCATTTTATTTACAATGTTTTGCTTATAGAGTTTTTAGTATATGCAGTATTTTTCCCTTGATTATGCTATTTGTTGTTGTCTTTCTACTGTTTAAAAACTGTACTGTTTTCCTTGTATTACTCCTGCAACTATAGAGGGGCAGCAGTAGCCTAGAGGTTAGCTTGTGACTGGTTGATCATCTATTTAAATCTGTGGACCATCTGTGGGGTATGCAAAGTCTGGGTGGGGGAAGTGAATGGGACATATCATATCCTCCCTCAACAACCTTTTATTTATATGCTTTACGTTTTATTGTACTGGGCAACTTCCAGGTGTATGTGTGCAACCCTCCCTCCCCCTGCAGCCAGGCTACTCCTTCAGTCCATTGCTGTAAATAAGAATGAATTCTATGTCAATTTACTGTACCTGGTTAAAATAAGATTTCTAAAAAATTGCTGTAGTGGATAATATAGCTTCCATGATGAGGCCAGGAATTTTGTATCCCATGTGGATTTGCTTTCATGTACCAAGACACATGCTTATTTAAATACTGTATATAAAAAAAAAATTACTAGGTTGTTAGATTGTTAGGTTTAGGAAGTCCAGGGCTGAATGGAGATATTAAAATACTGGGCATGGAGCGTCTTGGTAGCTCAACCATAGAGCGCATACCATTAAGGATAAGTCCTAATCGCAGCAGCATTGTTTCGAATCCGGCCTGTGCCCTTTGCCACATGTCATCTCCTCTCTCTTTCCTGTCTCTCTCTACTGTGACTGTGATGAAGCAGAAATGGCAAAAAAAAAAAAAATACTGGGGATACTAATCACAACAGGGCACAACATGTTTTTAGTCTCAGGCCATTTCCATACAGGTGCAGTGTTTAGGTGACAGGTGTGCGTGTATGTCAAGTGAAATTTGAATAAATAAGCTTGTATTTGATGAATGTCTAAGATAGTACCTCAATGCATCTATTCTGTTAAAAAAGTGGGAGCCCACTGGTTAAAATTATATTGCATAGCAACTAATTTTTATGAAACTTAACTTCCTCCTCCTGTTTCCCTAATGGTAAAAGTTGTCTGACACACCAGCATTTTCATTGCCCTCCACTTCATAATATGAGGCAGTGCATGTAAATAATTGAATGACTTTCAGCGTGTTGAAGCTGTGTTGGAGAGGTTCTCTGTTTCCAGTTCCTTATAGTGTTATAGCTGTAAACCACAACAGTGCTATGAATAACACTTCTCTTGAGATAATGTGAAGAAACCGAAACCAAGTCTACCGTTCTCTGAAACCAGCAACACTGAACAGACTAGACAGTGATTTTGACAAATGATTAAAATTAATTAATTTACATTTTGTTAATTTAAATTTTTCCTGTGCAATATTTAAAACCTTTGTCAGGGTCCATTGCAGATAGAAAAATCTTCACTTTTTTATACATCACAAAGACACACAGGCATTCACAAGTTCATGCACTGATACTGACAAACACACAGCAGACATTCAGCAATTACAACTAATAAACATATAAACCAAACAAAAATGTGCTTGATTGACGCACCTTTCACAAGTGACAACATTATGACCGTTAATAAGGAAGTAACAGGCGGGGCAAAGGTCCCTGTGGCCTTACCAGGCCAAAAAAGAGAAGTAGCAGTATACCAAGTCACTGAGGACTATGAGAGGGGATCAGAGGTGACCAGGAGGAGGATATGGTTGAGAATTAAAAGTCAACATAGGTGGTATTAAGTAAATATTGGATTTCTTCACCCCAGCCACGAAGAAATTCTTTCTCAACCTTTGGTGCTGTTTTTTTTTGTCAACACACTGTTGGTAGTACTGACAGTAAAAACCTAAGAGTTGGTCTTTGCGCAGCAAACGAAGGGAAATCAACAAGTTCATAATATGTCTGTAGCTTAATAGAGCTGAACAATGATGAAATATTTCAAAATCGACTCAGTCCACTTGCTGCTGTGTCTCTTCCTGACTTCACTTTGGGTAAGTTTTTGTCTTCTCACTTTGATTGCGATCAGAATTCACAGCTTTTGTTTGTCAGTGGAACATTGTCTGTGACAAAAGAAACCAAAACAAAGTCATAATGAAAATAACATGCATGGTAGAATTTAATTGTTGAAACCTATAAGCTGTATACACAAAATTCAGTCTTGATTGTGTGTTGTCTTTTGAGAAGTCTTCTGAACAGCATCTCTGTCAGTAGTCTGAGATATCTGTATGTAAAGAAAACAAAACAACCAAATTCTATTCAGTGTACAACACAGGGCTGATGGACTTTTTCACACTCTGAAATATGAATGCACACTTTTTGTCCATGTGGTTTCCAGTAATCTATTCTTGCTAACTTCCTTAGAGAAACAGAAGCATGACTGAGGAAACAACTTACTGAGAAAGATAAAGGAAAATGTGTCTCCAACATGTGCTATATTTGTATCAATATATTCTAGATAATATTGAATGATGTAGCCGTATATACCGTTTTGTATTATATTTATTACTAGATATGGAATGTTAATTTCAATATTACAATGGCGGAATAAATGTAGCCCATGAGAGATATTTTAGGTTATTTAATGTGCTATTTCAGCTCAACAAGTGTGGAATGTGTACTTTATGTATTGTGTAATGTGCATTTTATGAATGTATTTTACTACTTTTTTTGCTATAAATTTGGCAAAAAGGCAAGTACATCTGAATAGTCCATGTATTGTCATGGTGTAAAAACACATTTAGTCTTTTTGTCAACCCATCTATCAGCCAAAAAATACATTTTCAGTACATTTCCTCCCTATTTCCTCCCTCTGACACAATAATAATAGAAAAAGGATCTAACAAAAGACAGAGCTACACCAAGTCGTGGGCCATAATTTACATATTGTAATGAGGACTCTTGAGGTTTCCTGTAAGCTGCATATTACCATCATAGCTACATTTGTTTTTCTGAGCTAGATTGTGATAAAGATTTTAGCCCTCGCTCAGGAAAACTGTTGACTAAAAAGTAGACTACCACTCCACTTATTTAAAAAGATAGAAAAATTAATTTTGAACAATTTGCTTTTCAAAAGTGTGGTAATTTTGGACCTCTATGCTTAACTCATTCTCTGCTGTTTGCATTATGGGATATAAAACTATTCTGACATTATCAAAATAATGATGATAATAATAAAGATGGGGAGGTATAAGTTCGGATAAGTCACATGACTTGGAGAAGAAAAAAAGCAGAAATGACATTGCGGTGGGATATTTAGAGATTGCATTAGATTTCCTTCAATTCTGTAGGTTCCATAGATAGATGAATAAGAAAATTTTAAATTAATGAAAGCTTTATTTTTTGAGATTACATCATTCTTTTCTGTACCCTAACAAAGCTATAATTCTGTTTTTTAGTGTCCCATTGAACCCACCAGCACATCAGTACCAACAGCCACAACAGCAGCAGCAACAACAACAACATCAACACGTAAGTATGAGTCGCTGACCTTTATATTTGGGTGGTGGTGATGATGTGTCTGTATTTCCTTTTTTGTGTAGGACAGACTTTGTGGAAATTACATAATGACAATTTAGTGTGATATTTTAGTCTCACACTCATCCTCACTTTACGCTCTACTGTACAGTACAGTACTGACAGAGATATGCAGTTTATAGTTTCTCAGTAAGCAGATGGCTGTTGTTCACTTGATATCATTGACTGTTCAAAATTAGATGTTGGAAGGGAATGAAACTCTTGATTTGTAAGTCACATCATTTTTTTTTTTTAACAAATTATGCCACAGCTTGTTCTCCGCTACTAACAGCTGTGT
Organism: Centroberyx affinis; assembly: GCF_046629955.1. Lineage (NCBI taxonomy): Eukaryota > Metazoa > Chordata > Actinopteri > Beryciformes > Berycidae > Centroberyx > Centroberyx affinis. The sequence continues at coordinate 303,540 of NW_027279316.1, read as the reverse complement.
GTGCTCTAATGAAAACTGTCGACTCTTTTTCTCTCTCAGCTCCTGAAAATGTACAGAAAGTGACGGTGTTAGGACAAAATGAGACTAGTATAACTCTGCAATGGGAAAAGGTGGCGAACATCGTAACATACAGGCTACATTATAATGACAATGACAACATCATCATGAAGGACGTCACTGCACCTGATGAAGGGGCATCAGTTGAATATGTGGTCTCATCTCTTACTGCTGCAACTGAATATAATTTCACCCTCTTCACTGTGTTTGAGGGAATCAACAGCACTGGACACCAATTTGCAGCTTTCACTGGTAGGTGGCTATTAAATAGACACATTGAACCAAGTATTTTTCATGTGATATGCAAATGACTGACAAATTGCTGTATTTATCTGCACCTGTCGCAGCTGTTACAATTGGCCCTATTCCTCAGCTAAGTAAAATGCAACTTTCATTAGTCAGTAGAGCCATGATGATATCATGGGTTTATGAGGCAAGGCAAAGCAAAACAAACTTAATTTAAATGGCACAGTTCATACACAAGGCAAATTCAATGTGCTTCACATAAAACACAAAAATACATAATTTGCCTAGTAAATAAATAAAAAAAGATAAAAATAGGGAAGTAAGGATAATAAAAAAAAATAATAAAATAACACCTTTGACACATAAAACCATACAACTCACTGCTGGGCCTAAATATAATTTCACTCTCTTCACCGTGTTTTTGAAAAAATTCTGCCACAACTTGTTCTCCATAACGACAGCTGTGTCTGCTCTAATGAAGACTGTCAACTCTTTTTCTCTCTCAGCTCCTGAAAATGTTAAGAATTTGATGGCGTTAAGACAAAGTGAGACCAGTATAACTCTCCGATGGGATAAAGTGGCAAACATCCCAACATACACGCTACAGTATAATGGCAATGAAATTAACATCACTGTACCTGCTGGGGTGGCGTCAGGGGAATATGTGGTCTCTCCTCTTACTGCTCAGACTGAATATGATTTCACTCTCCTCACCGTGTTTGGAAATGTCCCAAGCAGTGGAGAAAGAATCACTGCAGTCACTGGTAAGAAATTTGGGTTGTTTTCATCTCATGTAGTTATGGTGAACTAGAAAGCAACTGATTCCCAACAACAAGAGCATGGACAGAAGTCTGTATTGATATGCAATTTATCGTTTCTCAGTGGGCAGATGCTGGAAGGGAATGAAACTCTTGCTTTGTGAAGAATAGCACACAAATTGCTAAAGATTCTGGAGGGAAATCCTGTGTTGTTTTTTATTTTAACAATTTCTGCCACAACTTGTTCCCCACTATAACTGTGTGTCCTCTAATGAAGACTGTCAACTCTTTTTCTCTCTCAGCTCCTGAAAATGTTAAGAATTTGATGGCGTCAGAACAAAATGAGACCAGTATAACTCTCCGATGGGATAAAGTGGCGGACATCCTAACATACACGCTACAGTATAATGGCAAAGACATTGACATCACTGTACCTGCTGGGGTGGCATCAGGGGAATATGTGGTCTCTCCTCTTACTGCTCAGACTGAATATGATTTCACTCTCCTCACTGTGTTTGGAAATGTCCCAAGCAGTGGAGAAAGAATCACTGCAGTCACTGGTAAGAAATTTGGGTTGTTTTCATCTCATGTAGTTATGGTGAACTAGAAAGCAACTGATTCCCAACAACAAGAGCATGGACAGAAGTCTGTATTGATATGCAATTTATAGTTTCTCAGTGGGCAGATGCTGGAAGGGAATGAAACTCTTGCTTTGTGAAGAATAGCACACAAATTGCTAAAGATTCTGGAGGGAAATCCTGTGTTGTTTTTTATTTTAACAATTTCTGCCACAACTTGTTCCCCACTATAACTGTGTGTCCTCTAATGAAGACTGTCAACTCTTTTTCTCTCTCAGCTCCTGAAAATGTTAAGAATTTGATGGCGTCAGAACAAAATGAGACCAGTATAACTCTCCGATGGGATAAAGTGGCAAACATCCCAACATACACGCTACAGTATAATGGCAATGAAATTAACATCACTGTACCTGCTGGGGTGGCATCAGGGGAATATGTGGTCTCTCCTCTTACTGCTCAGACTGAATATGATTTCACTCTCCTCACCGTGTTTGGAATTGTCCCAAGCAGTGGAGAAAGAATCACTGCAGTCACTGGTAAGAAATTTGGGTTGTTTTCATCTCATGTAGTTATGGTGAACCAGAAAGCAACTGATTCCCAACAACAAGAGCATGGACAGAAGTCTGTATTGATATGCAATTTATAGTTTCTCAGTGGGCAGATGCTGGAAGGGAATGAAACTCTTGCTTTGTGAAGAATAGCACACAAATTGCTAAAGATTCTGGAGGGAAATCCTGTGTTGTTTTTTATTTTAACAATTTCTGCCACAATTTGTTCCCCACTATAACTGTGTGTCCTCTAATGAAGACTGTCAACTCTTTTTCTCTCTCAGCTCCTGAAAATGTTAAGAATTTGATGGCGTCAGAACAAAATGAGACCAGTATAACTCTCCGATGGGATAAAGTGGCAAACATCCCAACATACACGCTACAGTATAATGGCAATGAAATTAACATCACTGTACCTGCTGGGGTGGCATCAGGGGAATATGTGGTCTCTCCTCTTTCTGCTCAGACTAAATATGATTTCATTCTCCTCACTGTGTTTGGAAATGCCAAGAGCAGTGGAGCAAGAATCGCTGCAGTCACTGGTAAGAAATTTGGGTTGTTTTCATCTCATGTAGTTATGGTGAACTAGAAAGCAACTGATTCCCAACAACAAGAGCATGGACAGAAGTCTGTATTGATATGCAATTTATCGTTTCTCAGTGAGCAGATGCTGGAAGGGAATCGAACTGTAAAGAATAGCACTAAAATGACTAAAAATTCTGTAGGGAAAACCTGTCTTTTTTTTGTTTTTTTGTTGTTCCCCAGTATAACTGTGTGTCCTCTAATGAAGACTGTCAACTCTTCTTCTCTCTCAGCTCCTGAAAATGTACAGAAAGTGACAGTGCTACAACAAACTGTGACTAGTATAACTCTGCAATGGGATACGGTGGCAAACATCTCCAAATACAGGCTGCAGTATAATGACAATGACACTATCATCACTGCATCTAATGCATCAGTTCAACATACGGTGTCATCTCTTACTGCTCAGACTAAATATGATTTCACTCTCTACACCGTGTTTGAAAGTGCCAAAAGCAGCGGAGCAAGAATCACTGCAGTCACTAGTAAGATATTTGGGTGTTTTTCATCTCATGTAGTCGTGGTGAACTAGAAGGCAGCTGATTCTCAACAAGAGATGGACAGAAGTCTGTATCGATACACAATTTATAGTTTCTCAGTAAGCAGATGGATGTTGTTGACTTGATATTATTGACTGTTAAAATAAGGTGTTGGAAGAGAATTAAACTTTGTAAAGAATAGCACAAAAATCCTCTTGTTTCTTCTGTCAACTTGTTCTCCACAACAACAACTGTGTGTGCTCTAATGATGCTCTTCTTCTCTCTCAGCTCCTGAAAATGTACAGAAAGTGACGGTGTTAGGACGAAATGAGACTAGTATAAGTCTGCAATGGGACAAGGTGGCGAACATCTCAACATACACGCTACAGTATAATGACAATGACAACATCATGAACATCAATGCATCTGATGGAGCGGCATCAGTTGAACATGTGGTCTCTTCTCTCACTGCTGGGACTGAATATAATTTTGTCGTCGTTGTTGTATTTGAAAATGTCAGTAGCAGTGGATTAAGCCTTACTGCAGTCACTGGTAAGATATTTGGGTTGATTTCATTTTATGTAGTTATGGAACTGCAGTGGCTAGAAAAGTATTACCTCCCTTGATTTTTTCATATTTTCCTGTGCTACAAAATAAATTCAAAATTTCAAAAGATTTATTTGAGATTTTTGATCTAAAATCTACGCAAAGTACTCTTTTCTATCAAAGTCGAGTGGGAATTAAAAAAAAAAATTTGAAAGCGTAAAATTCCAAATTACAGAAAAATCTAGTGTGTAAAGGATTGGTTAAATTGCAAAAACATTTAATAACAAATTAATCATACTTCATCTTTAAATTAGAATGAATTTTTTAAAATCCATGTTTTCAAAATTGCTCTAATTTTACCTTTCTTGCAAGGAAATCTCATAGTCATATGCCAAATGTGGTTGCCAAGTCATGGCACACATTCACATTGATACTCTAATATGTGTTACAGTGAAAATCTGTGAAAACTTCCTTGAATTTGGTAGTGAGTGAAGCCTTTTCTTCTTTTCATCTTTTCATCAGTTCCCTTGAAAGTGGCTTCTGTCCGTGTGATTGAACGCTCTGTGACCAGTGCAATACTGAAGTGGGACAAGATGCATGTCTACACCTACTTGCTTGAAATTAATGGGGATGATGTACCCATTGACCCAAGGTCTTCATCCTCGGATGTTGTGACATTCCGAGTCTCATCTCTCAGTGCTGGAACAAAGTATCCATTCAACCTGTCCACTGTGTTCTTTGAAGTCAAAAGCACTGCCTACACAGGCTTCATAATAACAGGTAAACTGGTCTGCTGTCTTGGACAAATCTCAAAAACTGTTGTCAAAGGATTTCTTTTTTCCTTTTCCTGATAAGAAAGTCTTATGTGTTCAGTAAGCTTTGCTCCAGTTGTTCATTTCAGTCGTTTTTATAGAAACATTTGCTAATATCGACAAGTGAAGACTAATATATGCAATTGTTTTTCCATTCCTTTCAGCCATAGACTGTGCCGCCTCACCCTGGCATGTTACCAACTCATCAATCCAAGGGAGGATCGAGGGTTTGTTCTCTAATGCAACAGCCACTAATGGATCCGGACTTCATCTCAGTCCTGTAGGTGCTGATGTGTCGTTTACTGACCTGTATCCCGGCTCTACGTATGAGGTGTCTCTTTTCTACGACACCCCTTCAGAGCGCCTTCTACAGTGTAATCACATGCTGCCAATCAGTGAGTCCAAATCTGACGTACCACATTAACCAAGCATCTGTCCATATTTCCCACAAAAGTAATCAAATACTAGGACAGTGTTTCGCAATGTTTGTGTTAGATTTTAAAGATGTTCTTATGGCATTTTAACTAAACCACTGCCTGACGTTATATGATGAGTAGATTTACAAAGTACTTTCATCCAGAATTTAGAGAGAGACAGACATATCTCTGTTGTCTTAGACATCAGAAAACCAGAGGTTACATTCTGGTTACACATTAAAAAATTTGGAATTTTCAACACATCTGTGTGTTTAGTTTGGAACATCGCACATTTGTGTTGCTTTCCAACACACCACATATTAATAACAGCATATGTTGTGTATGTTGTATGTGTGTCAATATATGTTGTACTGAAAAGTACACAAATCTGTGTTGCCCTAAACTAAACACATAAACACACAAATATACTGTTATTTACAGATAATAGTGTATTGTAAAAACTGTTTCCCTGCTTGTTTTAATCAGTTCCTCCAGATATAAACGCTCACTGTGACTACTGGGCTGCTGGCTACTCTATTTTAATCCGCTGGGATGTGCCGGAGGGTGTGTGGACTGGTGTGGAGGTGAACGTGACAGGGGATACTTACAATGTGAGCAGAAATGGGAAACTGGAAACCCAAATATCTGGATTTCAACCTGCAAAGGTGTACAAAGTGTCTCTGGCTACACTCTCTGGGCCCTTGAGGAGTAAATCCCTCGTTTTTGACTGTCGCACTGATCCAAGGGGTGAGTGACAGTAGATTTATTGCTCAAGAAATAGAATTCCAATAGTTTCTTTCCTGTCGTATATTTTGAAAAAGAGATTCCCACTTTATCCTCATTGTTCTGAAGTTTGCCATTAGCTGTATGGCCACTGATTAACTTTGTTGAGTGTCCTGAGTACTATATCATGTTTATTTCAGGGTTATTTTTAACCCTGTCCTCTGCAACCAAAATTTATCCCGGTGGGACAATGAAGATAATGTGACTGTGATGTGAATGTGAATAGGGCCACGCTGTGTTGAGTATCAGCAATGCTACAGAGCACTTAAGCCTAGTTTTATTTCCTATAGGGGTCATCGCAGGGGCTGTACTTGGTGTGCTGCTTTTTTGCATCTTAGTTTGTCTGGCTGTCTTCATTTGGCGTCGGAACCGAGATTTTCTCAGGTTGGTGCTGCCTCAGTAACAATACTAAATGTAGATCATCTCCCTGAAATGTATCGAGTCTATCAGTTAATCAATTATTCCTCTCTGCTTCCCTCCCACAGCCAAAACAAAAATTTGCACGGTGGCACCAAACCATCTAGAAGCAAATCTATGTATGCATTTCATCTATTCTACACATTGTTAACGTCACTCTCCAACACTCACAATGTGTTCATAAACATAAAAAGTAAAAAAAAAAAGGCTGGTACAACTCAGGTATACAAAGTGACATAGATTTTAATTATTTATTGTGTTGTTTCAGACCTATTTCTGTAGAGAAGTTTCCAGACCACTTCCGCCAAATGAGTGCGGATCAGAACAGAGGTTTCAGCGAGGAATATGAGGTAGCCAAAAGTGTATTTCTCAGACTTTTGTATATGATTGTTAGACTATGTGTTATAGTTGTGGCATTTGTTTTCTATTGACCTATTTCTTCATCACATGCTATGTCATCTGACATATTTTATGCAGAGCTTCATGGCTGTTGGCACGGAGCAGACACGCAAGACAGCTGAAATCCCAGACAACAAAGCTAAGAATCGTTTCACCAACGTCCTGCCATGTAAGTCTGTCCTCCGACTGCTCGTCCCTTCATTCTACCAGCAGCTATAGAGAGCTGTAAGTCTTCCTTATTTGAAGTGACTAGTATTTTTTATCAAGCCTAGATCTAGTGCCTCATTTTAGTTGTGGTTTTGAGTAAGAGCTATTTGATAGCTATCTCAGCCTACTTTTATACTGCCTACTCATATAATGTTGCTTTTGTTGCGGTGGATCAAACCAAACTTGGTTTTCTTGTTCCAGATGACTGGTCTCGGGTGAAGCTAACTTCAGTAAACCACAGTGAGAACTCTGACTACATTAATGCCAATTACATGCCAGTAGGTACTTCTTGATATTTGCCACAAACATTTCATAAACCTCTTTCTGTAACTACACCTCTATACAGTAAGCAGCTTAGAGCAGACATTGACTCCCATTGTCTTCACCACAATATTAGTTTAATAAAAGAGGACACGTGTGATAAGCTTGAACCATTTGTACTCTGGACTGAAGTGCATTTGCCAGTAAATTGTTGTAAATAGCTCTGTACACACATATTCCCGTAAAGTCCAACAATGTTACGCAATACAATGCTTTATGACCCTCTGAGATTTTATGACTACAAATGCGGTTGTATTTCCTATTGAACTATCTAGGCCAAATAAAGTGTAGGAGTGTGCACACTGATAACTTTGACACTCATTCTCAGGGCTACAACAGCAACAGACAGTACATTGCTGCCCAGGGTCCTCTGCCCTCTACTGTCAACGACTTCTGGAGGATGATCTGGGAGCAAAGAGTAAAGGGCGTAGTCATGGTAACCAACTGCACTGAGGGTGGACGGGTGAGTCTACAGGAATGTTTAAGTTGTATTGTCACATTTTTAGGGAATTAGCTACAACCTTAAAACCTTAGTGATCCATTGTAAATCATTTGCTCTTATATGGCCGATGGGTTATAAACGGATTACGAGAAATCAATGTAAATGTCCTGTTGTGCACGCAGTACATTTTCCAGTGTTATTAAATATTGATTTTTCAGGGACAGTTATTTTTAGTTGACAGGTGTTGATTGAAGATTTGTGTGTCCACTTATAGAGCTGATATGGCTCTGGGGCGGCTGTTCAAAACTATCAAAAGTCTTAAATTAACTCTGATGCATGTGGATTTACATAGAGTTGCTTTTTACACTCTCAGAGTTTGATTTTGATTTTGATGTGTAGAATAGATAATGTGGTGCAAGGACAATACCGGAATAATTTTACTTTTGGCTCATCAGCAACATTCTATGCTTCCCATCTGTCTCACACATCCAGTCTCTCATATCCTATTCCTTACAGCATCACAACTTACAGAACCAAAAGCAAAATTATGCCAAAACTTAATGTCTACAAGTTACAATGTATTGTTTTTCCAAATTGTGAAACCTTTATATAGCCCTAACAGAGAAAACCATGACCTTCTCTTTTAAATGTCTCCTTTTCCTGTAGGCCAAGTGTGAACAATACTGGCCTCTAGACTGCACTCCTTGCCTTTTCGGAGAACTGTTGGTCACCGTCCAATCTGAGCAGAGGGAGCCCGACTGGACGTTGAGGGAATTTGGGGTGAAAAATGTACGAAACATCAGTAAAATCTAAATCTAGACGCTGACGTCATCAAATTAGTTTGGTATTACTGTAACCTCCCAAGCAAATCAAAGTGAATGAAAGTGGTGATCGAGTCTGTGTCAAACACTGCATTACAAATCGCTGTTTATAGAAAAACACTGGATGACTTTTGCTTTTACATGTCATTAAGGAGATTTGTGTGTGAATTTTAGTACCTTTGCCTTAAAAGCAGCTAATGTTTGTTGTCTTTATAGGTGTTGTATATGATGATGATGACTATTATTATCATCATGTACTGACATTATATTAGCCTAGGACAGGCACTCATTTGAATTCCTCTCCTTCACAGAAGCAAACCTCCGAGGAGCGCACAGTGAAGCACTTCCACTTCACCGCCTGGCCTGACCATGGAGTCCCAGAAGGCACGGAGGCCCTGATCTGGTTCAGAGGACTGGTTAGACAACACATAGAGAATGAAGGGGATGGCGCACCCACTGTGGTCCACTGCAGGTACAGTACAAGACTGGTTCCCACTCTGGGCTCCTGGGGGAGAAACCTGCAAAATTTGCTGGCTGCTTTTATGCAAAACACCATACAGTCCCATGAGAGCATACATTTTTTTTTAGCATGGGTGGCCCCAGATGGAAGTAAAGTCCTAACTCTGGCTGTCTTGGTGCCATGCTCTACATTAAGTAAAGGAATCATATTAGACAGAGACCAAAAAAAGAGTAGCTCATTGCATCGTATCTATACTGAACAAAAATATAAACGCAACACCTTTGTTTTTGCTCCCATTTTTCATGAGTTGAAATAAAAGATCTAAGACTTTTTCTATGCACACAAAAGGCTTATTTCTCTCAAAGTTTGTTCACAAATTTGTTTAAATCCATGTTAGTGAGCACTTCTCCTTTGCCAAGATAATCCATCCACCTGAGAGGTGTGGCATATCAAGATGCTGATTAAACAGCATGATTATTGCACAGGTGTGCCTTGGGCTGGTCACAATAAAAGGCCACTCTAAAATGTGCAGTTTTATCACACAACACAATGCCACAGTTGTCGCAAGTTTTGAGGAGTGTGCATTTGGCATGCTGACTGCAGGAATGTCCACCAGAGCTGTTGCCTGTGAATTGAATGTTCATTTCACTACCATAAGCCGTCTCCAGTGTTGTTTCCGAGAATTTGGCAGTACATCCAACCGGCCTCACAACCGCAGACCACGTGTAACCACACCAGCCCAGGACCTCCACATCCGGCTTCTTCACCTGCGAGATCATCTGAGACCAGCCACCCGAACATTGTGTTGTGTGATAAAACTGCACATTTTAGAGTGACCTTTTATTGTGACCAGCCCAAGGCACACCTGTGCAATAATCATGCTGTTTACTCAGCATCTTGATATGCCACACCTGTCAGGTGGATGGATTATCTTGGCAAAGGAGAAGTGCTCACTAACACGGATTTAAACAAATCTGTGAACAACATTTGAGAGAAATAAGCCTTTTGTGTGCATAGAAAGTCTTAGATCTTTTATTTCAACTCATGAAAAATGGGAGCAAAAACAAAAGGGTTGCGTTTATATTTTTGTTCAGTATAACTTTAAAAATACATTAAATACTGATCTTAATAACTTTTACTTTTTTTTAATATAAGTGGTGTGTTACAAGGTTGTCAGAAAAAAAGGTTGCTCACTGTCATTAGAAAACCCTACTTTTGCAACTGTGGGTCAACCTAGAGCCTCATCTCACCCCTACATGAAAATGAGAATGAGAAAATTTACTCTTAAAACTCCAAGACTCCCTAAAGCTGATTATGTTACCTGGCACTAACTGCTTACCTTTGCTTTGTTGCCTTTCTGTCTGTCAGCGCTGGTGTGGGGAGGACAGGCACCATCATCGCCCTGGATGTGCTGCTCCAGCAGCTTGAAGCAGAAAGGGCAGTGGGCATCGCTGCCTTTGTGCAGAAGATTAGACAGAGTCGACCACTCATGGTGCAGACAGAGGTAAACATTTGACCATAAAGCGGCTTCAGGCTGAGCCACCGCCGCTTTATGCGTTGATTTATTTCTCTAAAGAAATATATACGCGTATGCGACAGCTACACAAGATTTCCATGTAATAAATTGTGAAGCTGTGAATGGTTTGTTTGCATTGGTATTGGTAACAACTGAGCCAAGTGGACATGTATGTTTCATGTTCACATTATTTCCGTCTAGTCCTAGCCCTTAAAATTTTTTAAATGCATGCACATCCACATAGCTCCTACCTGACCTCTACAAATTTTTTTTTTTACTTTTTAACTCATAATACAATTTGGTTCAATATTTAAAAAAAACAAAAAAAAACACAACTTCTAAAAACATTTTAAAGTTGTGATGGTCATTTGAAAGTTAAGTCCTTGTAGCAAGAGCTCGGTTATTTTGACAGCGAAAAAAATGTCTTAAATATATGCCAATGTTAACCAGAATACCGCAGCATGTAAACACCTATCCTGTTTACTATTTGCTGTCTGCGTATGCTCCATTTCCATGGTGACATTTTGCTCAGGATTGATGCAGGAAACATGTCATCCTGAATAACAGCGAGGATAAGTGTCAATCAGAATACTGTGTGCATGTAAACGCACTCAACTCATAAGTTATGCTTGTCAAAAGGTACAAGTCATAAGTTAGGAGTAAAGTTATGCTCGTCAGTAACTCTGGTGTCTTCCTTTTCAGTCCCAGTACGTCTTCTTGCACCAATGCATCATGAACTCTCTGCAGCTGAATCAGAAGCCTGAAGAGAACATATATGAGAATTCAGACATGATCTATGCCAATGCAACTGCACTGAGAGAGTTTCATTCAAACAATACAAATCCCTGAAGAGGTAAACAACGGTTTGTCGACTCTGCGTTCAGATTTGTACGCTGTTGAGAAAATACTAATTCTAGATTCTGTATGATAAATTTCATTATACATTTTACGTTATGTTAAGATATATTGTATGTATATGCTCAGGACTTTCACTGCACTTTAGATTTCATTTTGACTGTTTTGTTTTTTTCCCCTCTCCTGTCATAAGATGCTTAACATTAGAATGCCTTCATTGTGATGACGATGACACTCCAAATGACCAAAGAATGTTTCTCAAATTACATTTATTTAAAATAAAATTTGTACAACAAAAAAAGTTTGTTTTTTTTGACAAAATAAATGAGTTTGTTTTCACAAAGCCTGTAAACAAGATGAAAAACTGTGTTGATATCATTACATGTCAGTTCCAACTTTTGCCCTTCATCTGTTGCTTTGTCTGTGCTCTCTCTGCTTGGTCCCTGTCTAAAGAGACTGAAAGGAAGTGAGACAAACAGCCCCCCCCCCAACTCTCCTCACACATCCTCCACAGTATTACTCGCAATGACTGGATCTTGGCTACTGGAAGCAGCATAGAACCTATTGATGAGTTCCTCTCTGGCTCTCAGTGCATCAGGCTTGATCTCTACTACCGGCATCTGATGCCGCTTGCTTGGATGTAACGGCTCGATTTTACCGGCCACAGGCGGGGCGGGGACCGAGAACTTCTTCGCGATGTTGTGTAGGACACAACACGCCTTGATAATGTCTGCCTTTTTTTCCAGTGAGTTTTCTTGTGCAAAACCCAGTTGCATCAAGCACTTGAAACGCCTCTTGATGGAGCCGAGCGTCGTCCGCATGACGGCGTGGATCTTGGCGTGGGCCTCGTTGAAGGAGACCTCCTTCTCGTTGGCCGGTTGGGATACAGCAGTCAAGACGTGTTCGCTCAAGTTGTAGCCTCTCCCACCTACAAGGGGTAAAGGGGAGACTGAAATTAATACAGCATGGAAAACCAAAGACAGAAACAAAAGCATTAAACAAAGATACTGTATTGTGGCATAGTCGTAAAAAAACCCAACGTAAAATAGCTTTCCAGGCTGACAGATTGTATTCAAAGTAACAGACATAATGGATTAGGTGCATGAAGAGGACATCTTTTTCTTCTTCTTAATCTTCCCCACAGTGCAATGTGCTTAGTAGTGCTGAAACAGTTAATTGATAAATTGATTAGTCGATCGACAGAAATTAATTATCGTTTTAGTCACTTGTCAAGTACAAATACCAAACATTTTCAGATTACAGTTTAACAAATGGCAAAATTCGCTTGCTTTTCTCGATTTCACATGATTATAAAATTAATATTTTGGGGTTTTATTTGGCTGCTGGTCAAACTAAGTAAGCCATTTTAAGACTTTGGACTCTGGTAACCTGTGATTGGGCATTTGCCGTTATTTTTGACATTTTATAGACTAAATGATGAATCGAAATAAACCAAGATTAATCGATAATGAAAATAATCGTTAGTTGCAGCCTTAGTGCTTAGAGCATTCCTCCACCTCCCACTGTTAATCTGTCCAAACTGGCAGAGAAGGACCTGGCTGCAGACAAAATGGCGGACACGGAGGCAGACATGTTGGACCTCCGCAGTTGACAGGAAATCACGTGACCTCAGCAGCGGAAGTTGGTCTTCTTCGTGTCGTTTTTAGGTAACCCACTGCATTGGGCATGTGCATAGTCCACTTGTGGCAGAAAAGGCTGCCACAACTTACCGACTTTACAGCGGTAAGACACAGAGTCTATTAAGAATCTTTTAAAAGTCTGTTGGCCTTTCTAAGGTTTTATTCAATGTTGTCTATCAAACTTTAATATATCAAAGAGTCCAGCGAACGTAGGTATACTGATATGGAAAAAATAAATTTGAAAATGCCAAGTGGTTATTGCAGGTCCTGTAAGCACTTTTTAAAACATTTGTGTAAATTAATCCTGACATTGTCATTGCGTTTAATGAGTTTAAAATGGATACCCTGGCTATTACCACAACTAACCTGTAGTGTAGGACCTAGCTTAATAGCTGTCTGGGAAACCAGCTTGTGTTATTATAGGATTGGTGTGGTCAATCTTTTACCCCTCTGGAAAAAAAGTGCACTATCTAGGACAGCACAAGGAATGATTGGATCATTTGCTAACTGTTTTTCAGATTACCATCAAAATCCTGGAGGCCCAAGGAACCCAGTACTAAGCGGAGGTCACCACGGCCAGAGGAAGACTGTTTTAATTTTGATTTTGACAATAAACGATGCAATAAAAGTGCTGAGGGTCACTGTCTTTCATCAGTAGCTCACAGGGTCTTCCAGTTAGGCATAGCCTATTATCCACATTGTTTAAGAAATTGGTGAATAAATAAATTTGATGATAAATTTGCATGCTTATCTAGCACATGCAACTATGAGACATTGCCCCTTGACACTGTGTCTTAGATACTTTATTCTACAAATGTCAGTGTAGTATTACAGCCTACACTGACTTTGACTACTGACAGACTACTGACTTTGAGGGCCTGTCATGACTTTTCTTAAACCACTTGGGCCTAAATGTTAGTGTGTAGTGAAAGTACAGGTTTGCAGGAGTGTTTTGACATAGAACTTGTGCAGTTACATTAAAAGGTAAACTGTACAGTGGCCAATTTAGTCAGAATATAAGTGTTAATATATGCAGTGTTTATAGTTATGACACATATTATGGCATTTTTTCGTTATTATTTTGACATCAAACATTAATATGGGTGCTCACTTATTGAATTTGACGATTAAATTCAAAGTCATTGGTTTAAAACAAAGTTTTCATACGTTTAAAATATTGCGCTTTTATTTTGAAGGCTAAACGCCCAAACCGGAAGTCTTATTTTCTGTTAATTAGAGCCAGCGTAACACATCGAAAAACGAAGACAACCAACTTCCGCTGCTGAGGTCACGTGATTTCCTGTCAACTGCGGAGGTCCAAGATGTCTGCCTCCTTGTCCGCCATTTTATCTGCAGCCAGGTACTCTTGAACTGGCAAGTGCAGAGAGACAGTGTGTGAAGGGTATGAGGTAAGTTACGACAACCCATCAATGGGACACCAGTATGCAGATGGTCTACTGCATTAGTAAGAAACTCCCACTTTGAATAGTATGCTTTAAATTATTCTTTCAGCTCTTAACTCACCAACAACCCAGTACCGCCCATACACTTCTCCCTCCATCTCCCTTCCTTTGAAAGACGACTCCCACATCTCCTGTTCAGGCGTGCTGCCCACGGAACACATTTCAGCACTCAATATGTTGCCGTCCGAGTCGCATATGATCTGGGTCATGACTGATGTGTAGCCCAGGGTGTTGAGAAAAGACCGGAAAGTGTCCCTCTCGTAGGGAGACGCTCTGATCTTGAAGTGGGCGGCAGCGACGACGCCCAGCACCCTCTGGATCCCGCACAGCTTCTCTGTTTTGTAGGCAACGTTGGCTCTGGCGCACCGAGTCCCCGGGAATGAGATGAACTGATCGGCCATGCTTGCGACAACTTTCGAGATCGTGCAGATGACCTCGGGACAGTCTGAGTAGTTGATCCCGAGTTTTTCCTGGACCGCGACCGAGGAGGCGCCCTGTGCGTAATAGTTCAGTGCGATCATGACCATCGCGTCCGCAGACAGACCCGATTTTCTTTTCGCGTGTTTCCTCATGCTGAGCTCGACGTTGTCTGCGATGAAGCTGATACAAGGTCTCGTGAGATGAAACGTCTTGAACAAAGCTTCGTCGTCGAAATCGTCGAAACAGCTCATCGGAGATGACCCGTCCGCCCCGCCATCCCCCACGAGCTCATCCAGGACAGCAAACCAAACCGGGGGCGCAAAAGCCATCGCGTGCGTACTGAATTATATTTCAATAGGCTACAGAAGAGCGCGCGAACCCTCTTGGATGCAAGGAAGCGATGGCAACACGTTCTTCACCCAAAAAACAAAACAAACCCACCTTCTTCTTTTCATTTTTACGGCGGTTGGCAAAGAACTACCGCCACCAACTGGACAGGAGTAGCTATGAATCAGGAATATATAACATAGGCTACATTTACTTTATCAAACCAAAACGACAAATAAACACATTAAAAAAACGAATAAATGTAACAAGGATATAGAGACCACAAATCATTTATTCTGTCACTGTAAATTTGCACAAACCCCGGAAAATACTTGGGAAACACGATTTTCACAAATGCAAATGTATTACAACTCTACTCCTGTCCAGTTTTAAAAGTGAGACATCTTTATTTAGGGAAGAATAGGCCTAAGAAAGCTGTAAAGCAAAAGGCCTACATGACTTCCTCTTTCGCCCTTCTTTTAATACACTTCGTTATAGTTTTTACACATTTGTCATCATTTGTGTTGAAATTGGCCTAATATGTTATTCTGAAATAATATTATGTTATGGTTTGTTAATGTTGTTTTTCAGTACAGAAATGCAATAATGTGTGAAACAAATTGGAAATTACATTCTGGTCTATTCCTGTAAAGTTCAATTTGTAAAATTGCTTGATATTTACTGACTTTCCCAGAGAAATCAAATCTCTCAACTTAATGTTAAATGGTATTCCAGAAACTGCATGACCAATGGGAACCCTGACTTAAGAGGAGAAAACGCCCATCAGACTTGCAAATGACATTAGCCAAAAGTTGTTTGTATAAATGTGTTGCAACTAAAAGTTAAAAGAGTGAAAATAGAAATGTGCATTAGTATTTAAGAGAATCTCCAGGGTCTTAATTGTGGGGCTAAAACAAGGTGCAAACAGCTGGAAATACAACCTGAAAAATATATATCAAAAGTCTAATCACTGCATATTAACATGACTACATACGAAAAATATATGCTTTATTGAATATAATCTTCATGTGTGCAATACTTTTGCCACCCAAAGTACAAAATGGGCTGTTTTGACAATTTGTTGTTTTGATATGGCTGAAAATATCCTCAATGTGAAACTTAAAGTGTGTACCTTAATGTCATAATATTACTTCACATTCAACCTAATATCAAAACTGTGTTGTTCTCCAAATACTCATGACTCATCACTCTGCATAAGAGACGTGTGTCACATTTTCACTGCACAAAGAACAGTCAACTGAGCTAATTCAGTGTCATCTTTTAAGTCACTTCTTAAAACACACAATTATAGACTTGCTTTTAGGGAATGTTTTTGATTTTGGACACTTTTAATAGTGTTCCTTCTTATAGTTTTTTTTTTTTTTTAAACCACTTTTCCATTTGAATGAGTTTCCCAGTTTTCATCTCCTTTTTTAATACATTTTACTAGTCCCTTATATTTACGTATGCCTTTTCTTTTTTTTAAGATAAGAGCAACATAAAGTTTATATTATTATTTGAGAATGATCTTAGATGGCTCACACCTCCGCTTTATAAATATAGGGTCTGAGCAATGATAATTAAGTGGCTTAATTAAATTATAATACTTCATTAGGTACAGCTGTCTTTTCTCTGTGCAGTGTGTTTGATCAGCAGCCAACTCTCTGACTTCCTGCACCTGCTGGGTGCTCAAGGCACTCAACCCCCCAAATTGTTCCAGTGGCGCTCCTCAGTAGAAGACTGTGGCTGTACAGTGCATAACTCTTCCCAGAATAAATACATTAAGCATAATCCTTCTCTAAAATAAATAGGTTAGTGTCTCAATATGATCGGTGACACGCGCACCGAACAAATCCCCAGCAGCTTCACATATACCCTGCATCCCACTTAAATCAGTTCCTACTGCATTTTCCCTATTTGTTATAGCTTTTGCGACAGATAGAACATTTTGTTGACTTCGCTAACGGAGACATCCTTCAGTCTGGGTATTCCCCCCTTCTGGCAGCCGTCCGTCCTCTGGCCTCTGGCGTACACATCTGTGACAGACGGGAAACATTCAAGAGTGCAAAGGTGAGAACGATTAGAAGGCTCTCAGTTAGCTGTAAGGAATGCATGAGAAAATCTTCATCTGTAGCTGTTCAAAATCTGCAATAGAGATCATTCTCTCTTGTCAGGAGGCATGATATCTGAGGCCAACGGTATCCTATTTCTCAATATTCTAGCCTATAAAATATATTTCAATATATTTTAAAATTTTAATCTAGATATTTTTTATACAATCTTTTAGTATTTTGATGCCCATTTGTGGCTTTTAGATAAGCACTATATAAATAAAGTTTTATTAGTAGTTATTATTATTATTAGTAGTAGTAGTAGCAGTAGCCCAAGTAGTAGTAGCTACAGTAGTAACAGCTGTAGTAGTAGTATAAGTAGTAGTAATAGCTGTAGTAGTAGAAGTAGTAGTAGCAGTAGCAGCAGTAGAATTTGCTATAGTAGTAGTAGTAGTAGTAGTAGTAGTGGTATTAGCAGCATTAATAGTAGACTATACTATAGTATTAGTAAGTAATAAGTAATATATGATAGTACTAGCAACAGTAATAGTAGTAGAAGCAGTAATAGTTGTAACTTAGCAGTAGTAGTAATAGTAGTAGTAGTACTAGTAGCAGTAATAGTAGTGGTAGTGGTGTTATGGATGTTAAACATCATCACTAGAAAGCGGGTAACAGGTATGCAGATGGATCCTAACCTGTGATGTTGTCGACTGAGTCGAGCGGCGCCGTGTTGTTCATGTTCACTCCAAACAGCAGCAGCACAAAGATGGTTAATGCAACCAGCAGATAGATTGGTACAGCGAGGGCCCAATATCTATACAGAAGACACATCACCATTAAAAAAAAAAAGACCGAATCTATAGGAGAATAGAGACTAATTCACTGCAGTCATGTGGTTTCAGTTAATGGATCATAAAACTTCTAATGTGATACTTCTTGAGGCATACACTTCCGTTTAACAATCAAATGAACTGATTATTGACTGATTAGCAAGTTTTCTTGTTTTACCTACTTTTGAGGCCAGTAAGTGAGGCCTATTGAATGAAGCCACTCCTCTGGTATGTATGCCCACAGACAAAACAGAACTGTGGAGAAAGAATGGGAAGGTCTGTTTGGTTGATAGGCTATAATTGAACACATATAATATTACAGATAGGGTAGATACTAGACAGGCTTTTTTGTTCACCTTATTAACCATATTTTATTTTCATTCACCTTATTAAACACAGTGAAATTAGGAATTTGGTTATCTTTGCAAATACCCTGACACACATATTCCTCACACATACATTGGAAAAAGTTACTGAACCAACTTACAGCCACTTTTATCCAATGGTGTTGTGTACTTTTAAGAATAAAGTTAAAGTGTGATGTGTCTGAGGAATTCACTGTATTTTTTGAAAAAACGTTGCTTGTTGTTCAGTTGATTTCAGTAATCTTCACTTGTTTTTCAGTTGATTTCAGTCATTTTAGCTAGTAAAACTTCAACTATCTCTGAAGAGACAGAGGGACGAACTGAAAAAAATGTAGAAGAAGACCTCCAGACTATCTGCCTCATTTGTTTGTAATTTGCTAACAGTACAGGCGTAGAGTATTTTATGAAGGTAGATATATAAACAATAAATTTTTGTTCAGATACACTTCAGTACATTTTCTGAAAACACGTCGTCTTTGAGAAAGAAATTTGAGATAAACTGCTTCCCAGAACATGTCACAATAATATCATTATCAGATCGTACATGGGAAGTTTTTGCCAAAGATGAAAACATTTCAGATAGAGGCAACAACAGATAAATTAACAGTGACCTCATCAACACAGCCAATCACTGGTGAATGTTAAACATTTTACTCTGTCTTTTTGTGTTTATAAATGAAGAATGACTGTATATATGTGTCTGACACCTGGAAAATATCTTACTCTGCCATGTTATGTTTAACACTAAAGAAGCCTGTACCAGTATTTGTCAAAAGTCTGAATTTCCTTCATCTCTTCATCCATAACCAGAGACAACACATGGCCTAATACAGGGGGCCTAAACTTGTTTTGTCAGGCCCATTGGAAAAGTGAAGTATGTTTGACTTACAGAAGCCGAACTGGGAGCCAAGGAAAAGAACAAACCCATAGATGGCCCTCTCAGGTAGAGGAGAGGGAGAGTTTACCACCATGACCTGAAACCACAATAAAAACAGACATAAGACAGCTAGTCAAGGCTCAAATAAAGCTTCAGGTAGCAAGTATATCATATTTAACCAGGTCACATACTCTAACTGTGGATTAGCAGTGTCTAGCTAATACAAACAAGCCTAAACTGATCGTAAGAAAAGCTACCAGCAAGTATTTTCCTATCAAACCAACAATAACCTCAGGCTCAGCTTTTGAATATTTACCAAGATTTCGACCAAAGCATATGCTACGTAGATACAAAATGTAAAGAAAGCATCCAAAAACGAAATGAGTCAGATAAAGCAACCTAAACTGAGGCGCCTTTTACTAAACGGCAATCATACCGTCGTCCGATACAATATTCTGCCCGTATTGCAACGTTTATTAGAAAATGAGTTCCTCACTGGGCAATAAAAGGCAAAAACATACAATTTGACTGTCATTTGTAAATATACTGTATGAATTACAGTGGATGTGAGAGAAAAAATGATGATCACGTCAGCTTCGTCGTCACTTTCGTGTAGCTTTGGAAACAGACGGTCTTACTTTGCAGTTTGGTATTTTTTGCCGGACACATTTAGGTGTTACACATCTCGGAAGTACACAAGTTCAGCATGGCTTTGGCAGCAGCACACAAGTGTACTATTTAGCGACTTTAACAGCAGTTCAGAGGAATATCTGGACCATTATTCTCCGTTGGTATGAGCAGATTGTAAACTTGTTTAGGAGTAATATTTCTCGGTGAGACAGTAGTGACCGTTGCGTTACTTTAGCAGGGCAGCTGCCTAGCTGTTAGCAAGTCTGTTAGGAAGCTGATGGTCCAGCGTGGCTGAGGAGGATTAGCAGACTTCAGAAAACTTCAAAACCAAAATATCTCTCGGTAAATGTCCATAATGTCCAAGGTGAAGGTAAAGAAAGCAGACTCTCCCTCTGCCACAGCAAAAACACAACAGGCCACACCGACAGAGAAGAACAACAAAGCTAAAAAGAAAAAGAAACACTGGATAAAAGATAAATTTAAACAGAAAAAGCTCCCACCGAAGGACCAAGGGAAAGCTAAAGCTGAGCAAATATTACCTCCGAAAGATGCCCAACAGTTCTCTGCCAACTGGAAAACGTTACAAGCGGTAAGAGTTTTGGCTGTATCTATTAACTGTTAAGCTTACCAAGTGTCCTAGTCATATCTGAGTGTTAGATTAAGTCACATTCATCACTACAGTGCTGAAGTGAGATGGTTCTCAACATGATCATATTTTTTTTTTTTACAGATGCTAAAGGCCAATCCACCAGAGAAGAAGCAGCCTGTGGTGCAGAACCTCAAGAATGGCACTTCACAAAAAGTGGACGACGTGAAAAAATCTTCCAAAAATATTTCCAAGAACAATGCCTGTCCCAAACAGATGGATGCTGGGAAAGCAGGGAAGGACAAACCTGTTTCTAGTGTCGTCCCAAGTGGGACGCAGGTTAATGTAAAAGGTCCAGCTGTCTCAGAGGCGCAACAGCATAAAGCCCAAAAAAGGAAAAAGGACAGTGGAAAGACGTCAAACTGTGAGCAGGCAGCCAAGAAAAAGAAATCTGTGGTGGAAGAGACCAAGCCCACAGAGTGAGTATTTTTCCATGACTTGTCACGTTGCTATCGAGTTTAGGGCTGCAACTAACGATTATTTTCATTGTTGATTAATCTGTCGATTGTTTTCTCGATTTATCGATTAGTTGTTTGGTCTATAAAATGTCAGAAAATGGTGAAAAATGTCGATCAGTGTTTCCCAAAGCCCAAGATGACGTCTTCAAATGTCTTGTTTTGTCCACAACCCAAAGATATTCAGTTTACTGTCATAGAGGAGTAAAGAAACCAGAAAATATTCACATTTAAGAAGCTGGAATCAGAGAATTTTGATCTATTTTTCTTAAAAAATTACTCAAACCGATTAATCGATTATCAAAATAGTTGACGATTAATTTAATAGTTGACAACTAATCGATTAATCGTTGCAGCTCTAATCGAGTTTAAAGAAACTTCATGTTGTTCTCCGCCCCTGTAGAGACGACCTGTGGTTCGATGATGTGGACCCTGATGACATCGAGGCGACAGTGGGATCCGAGGCAGCAGACATTATGAGGAAGAAGCAGGGCATTCAGAAACACACCCAGGACACTGAGAGCGCCCTGGTCAAGGAGAAAGCTTTTGAGGGGTGAGTTACACCACATGCACACACTGTTGTGAATATAACTGTTACTTCGATGTTTTTTTTATACCTGGACTGCTGACATTGGTGGATTCGCTGCTATGTTTGCCACCAGTGTTGACACACTTCTGCAATAAATTCCTGTATGTCCTGCTTGTAATTACCACTAGGAAGCTGATGTGAAAGTTTTTTATTAGTTGGCACCTCGTATTTACGGGAAATCAGATATGACATGAATGTAGCATTAGCACCAGTCTAGCTCTAATTTAATCAAAATGATGCTGTAGGTGAAAATGTGGCGTGCTGTCTTGTCTTGGCTGAGCTTACCTTGTGTGTTGTACATTGTTTTTGATACAGGCAGTGGAAATAAATTAGGGTAAAACCATGTGCTTTAAAAGATAACAGTGTTTTTTCCCAGCCTAAACTCCTCAGGCAGGGCGATGCGATGACAAAGTAGTGACCGCAGCTCCTCTCTATTCTGCCCGTTTTCCTTGGTGACTGTCAGCCTCACCAGAGCCGTGGCCATGGACTGTGAGATGGTGGGAGTGGGTCCCGACGGAGAGGACAGCATCGTGGCGCGCGTGTCCCTCGTGAACCAGTTTGGAAAGTGCATCTACGACAAATACGTCAAGCCCACAGAGAAAGTGACCGACTACAGGACAGCCGTCAGCGGGATCCGACCGGAGGACATCAAAAACGGTGAGCCAAGAAATTAGTCGTAAATAACCTGTAATATTCTGCGTTAGAAACGGAGACTAGTTGTCATTAATCCTTTGGGTTACAGTCTCAGTTACATGTCTCTCTCATGCCTCTCTGTGCTGCAGGGGAGAATGTTCGCACTGTGCAGAGGGAGGTCGCTGAGATCCTGCGAGGGAGAATAGTGGTTGGACACGCTGTACACAATGACTTCAAGGTAGCCTGAGTGTAATGTAATGTCTGAGGTGGCACCATCGTCATTTTCAAAATACATTTCAGCACTTGTAAACCAACCATAACTCTAACTCTCTTTCAGATTTTACTCCTAGATCATCCAAAAAAGAAAATCCGTGACACCCAGAAGTATAAACCCTTTAAGAGGACTGTAAAGGTACTCGTGAAACATTACAGCTTTTCATGTCTAGGATCCCTAAATACATGCACTGCACATTAGGCATCCCCGGCTCATTGTATATATAATTAGGTTGATTATTTTCTCGATTAATCGAGTTGTTTGGTCTATAAAATGTCAGAAAATGGTGAAAAATGTCGATCAGTGTTTCCCAAAGCCCAAGATGATGTCCTCAAATGTCTTGTTTTGTCCACAACCCAAAGATATTCAGTTTACTGTCATAGAGGAGTAAAGAAACCAGAAAATATTCACATTTAAGAAGCTGGAATCAGAGAATTTTGACTTATTTTTCTTAAAAAAATACTCAAACCGATTAATCGATTACCAAAATAGTTGGCGATTAATTTAATAGTTGACAACTAAACGATTAATCGATTAATCGTTGCAGCTCTATATATAATAAATTGTTTTCCTTTTTTTAGAGTGGAAGACCCTCGCTGAAACTCCTCTGTAGAGAAATACTCCATGTGAAAGTCCAACAGGGTGAACATTCATCCGTAAGTCAACATCCGTCCTCTTCACACACACTTGTCATTAACAAACTTTGACACAGCTATACCTCATGAAAGGTCATTTTTTCCCCCAAATCAGTTATGATAATGGTCAGTAGCGCTATGTAGCCTTTGTGTGCTGCTTATATCAGTATATTTCATTGTTTCCCTTCCTTTTGCATAACAAGTAACTGTTGAATCTGTTGCAAAATTCAAATATTTCAAGCTCTGTAACACTGACAGTTGCATTTTTGCTGGCATTAGAATGCATCAGTGCAACAAATTTCTTATAATATTATTGGAAATATACAACATGTAGCGTCTTTACCTGATCTCCCCCTCTCTCTTCGATTGTTCACCAGGTCCAAGACGCACAGGCCACCATGAGGCTGTACACTCTGGTGAAGAAACAGTGGGAGGCAGAGATCAAAGCCAGTCAGAACAACAAAGACTTGCGTGAGAAGAGTGAGAGAAAACCCAAGTCCCCCAAGAACAAGGGCAACCGTCTCACAGGATTATGAATTCAAAACCAGTCTGCAGGAAGACGGATCATCTCTGGACAAGAGGTCACAGGAGGCTTGACGGACTGAAATGATTAAAAGTTTGTGTTTGTTTTCAGAAAACAAAGCAACAACACGCAGACTTTCAGAAGTAACAGTGGTGTTGAACATTTATAATAGTAATAATTATAATACTCATAATAAGCTTTGTGTAACACCTTTCAGAACGGGGTGACAAAGTCCTTTACAGTGAGTAAAGACAAATAAACCAATAAGATAACCAATGAAAATCCCAGACATGATCTAAAAACAGAGTTACAATAGAATAAAACTGGCAAACCATTCAAAAGGTTGTCTTTTATAATGTATTTTTAGGAGGTGGTTTAAAAGATGACTGATTTAGCCCAGCCTGAGCTCCTCAGGCAGGACACTCACAGCCCCGGGGCCAAGATGGTAAAGACTTGATCATTTCTGGTCTTTAGCCAAGACTTGTGCATGGCTAGGAGCGTCCCGCCTGAGGATGGCAGGCTGTGCTCTGACTCATACAGGGATTAAAGCATCTGAGAGAGCAAGGAGCCATGATTTAGACTGATCCTTTAAGCAGTTTCCTCCTTAAATATTCCCAGAAATCAATGCCCAGTATGTTACTCCGAGCAGAAAAGAGGCCGGTGTTCAAA
Organism: Centroberyx affinis; assembly: GCF_046629955.1. Classification (NCBI taxonomy): domain Eukaryota; kingdom Metazoa; phylum Chordata; class Actinopteri; order Beryciformes; family Berycidae; genus Centroberyx; species Centroberyx affinis. Next base: position 279,270 of record NW_027279316.1, on the reverse strand, counting down.
TCCTTTGCAATCCATGTTGCAAACACTGCTTCAAGTATATGTTCTTAGAAGTACACATGGACCTGCTGTGTCTTGATAATTATTTGTCCAGTACCACAGATTGTGTGGCTGTTGTGTTATTTTTGCAATATGTTTCCAGTGTTTTCTACATTGTCTGTCTAGAGTTTTGGTCTCTCATGCCTTGGTATTGTAACAGTTAGTTCAATCCCTGGTTGGTTTGGGGAAGATTTGCCTTAAAAGTTGACTTTTGGAAACTGTTATGAATAAAATGTGAGCGAAATTCTTACTTTGTTTATAAATCTCCTGATAGTGATGGTATATGGTGTTTGCCAAAGACAGAATTGAGAAAAACTGACATATCCATGTCCAGCCTTGTCCTGTTGTGCCTGTTTATCTCCCTCATAAAGAAACAGATGGCCAACAGTTCATCCATGCAATATCCAAAATCCATTCCTTGGATTTTTATGCTCCAGTCTTCAGAAGTTAGCTGCTCTCTTTGCTGATAGGAGTTGGGATGACAGTGATATAGATAAATCCTAAAACATCCCAGCACCTTCACAGAAATCTCTGAAGACTTGAACCATATATCTTTGTCCTCCACCCTGATTAACATCACTTATATCAGCTGCAAGACAAAGGAGAACAAAACATTGGACTTTGTGTATGCAAATATTCATCTGGTGTCCAGGTACATGGCCATTTTCCAGCAACAGCCGTTTTCCACGAAGACTCAGAGTGTGTGGCCTCAGGAGTCTGTAGAGGCTCTACAGGGCTGATGAGATCTCACACACTGAAACCTGCTCTGTGGGGCGTCTAGTGCAAAACTGGTTATGTCAAATTCTATATGGACACTATGATTCTAATCAAAACAGTCTACAAACATGTCAGTTTCGAAACGGTAAACCCTGGATTACAAAGGACATTGAAATCCTCCCTCAATAGGAACAGGAGTGCTTCCAGGGCTGGGCACAGGGAGGAAGATAAATCTGTCCATGGAGGATGGGAAGAACACCTACAGGGAGAGGACTGACAACAATCTGTTGCCAAACTATGTAGGAGGTCTAGAGTGAGATGAGAAGGTTATCACTGGCCATAGGCAGCTGGGCCAGACTAGCATAGAATGAACAAGCATGTAGAAGGAATCACTGCACTCACCCTTAGATTGTGGAATAGAATAACTTCATTAGAGAAAAAGATGGTTCGCACTCAAAAAGAAGTAGGTTTCCAAACCTTTTATGTCCTCATTATGCAAATGTTTTTATTTTTTCTATAAATGCAGAAAAAAACATCATGCACAAACGTTTGGCTGGTACCTTCTGTGCAGGCTCCAGCCGAAATGTTTGTGCATGATGTTTCTTCTGCGTTTATATATATAAAATTTGTTTGTTAGGTTTGGAAAACTTCTTTTGTTCTTTTCTGCGTTGTTCCAGTTCTCAAGGACGGACGTCCCAGAATCCTCAACGATGACAGGCTGGTGGCACTGACCTCTGACACGATGAAGATCTTTGAGAAGCTGGTGCTGCTGAGGTGCGGTCTCCCAAGTGAAAGATAATTTGATGTGGTTCTGCATACAATATGTTCTTATTAATGCCGACTACCTAAGAATGTCATAATGACTAAGGTAAACAGTTTGTACAGGCTGTAATTCACTAAATCAGAATACACATATGAATGTGAGCAGTTTATTGACTCATCTGCTGATACAAGTGAGTAGTAAGATGTTCTCTGGATAATTTATGAGGCATCAGTACAGTGTATGTGTGCAGTGCTACAGAATAGTAAAAATAATTCCCATGAATGAATTTCCCATGAGTGGAAAAACTAATATTAATCTATGTAATGGCTCCCCCTAGTGGTTGAGACTGGTTAAAGAGAACTTGCTCTTCTGCCTGAAAAACATGGAGGTTTGTTCTCTTTTGTGAGAGACTACGAACACTGGACCTCTGGAAAAAAATAATATCTTAACTACTGAAGGGAGATGGAAATCAAATGACTTAAAGGCACAATTTCTATATGGTTGTACATTTAAATGAAACACTGATGTACATTAAACAACTGCTAATGAAGAAAACCTGCTATGTTCCTTATATTTCAAAATATGTTATGGAGTTTAGTAGGGAGTTTCGCTGAAGGTGTGATGCTCATTTCTGTACTAGGGAAATTAAAAAAAGGATCTGTAAAGTAAAAGTCAACAAATCCACTGGAAATGGTGGACTGCTTAATTTTACAAAACCTCCATCCACAATGATATTTTCTCCTGCATGTTTACAGTGAGGCAGTTGAATCAGGATCTTAACCTGCCTCTACAATGCAAGGAGTAATAAACATTATTCTAAAGTCAAACAAGGACCCTCTATCCTTAGAGAACTGAAGGCTTGTGTCCTTGATAAATAATGAAAGCCAATTGCAGCCATCTTTGCAGAGAAGCCAGACTCACTCAAAGATACAGCTCATTCTGGGTTTAGAAGCAGGCATATTTGACCAGTTGACATTTGAGGAGTTTTATATTTCATAGATTACAATGGATTTTCTTGCTGTAGATAGTTCAGTCCTGTTTATAGACTTCTGCAAATCATTTTAATAAGTTTAGCACTCCTTTACTTTTTGAAACAAGTAGATTTTTTGGCTTTGGTAGCTATTTTCAAAGGGTCATCAGAGCACTATACCACAGCAGCAAAAGCTAGCTCATGGGATGTCACAAAGATTTCAACTTGGACGAGGCCCGCACCAGTCATTCATGTCTTATAAATTAAAATAACTTTTGTCATTTCCAGTTGTTTTTAGATTAACCCTGAATATTAGATCTCTCACCCCTTAAAGGCTGTGACCTCTAGAAAATATGTAATATTCCTGTAAAAGATTGGACAATTTACCTAGGAGAGAAAGTTTGTAAAAAAGAAAATAAAGAAGTGGATTTAAAATTCTCACCAAGATATAAAAAAATATGATGCATCATTTGGAACAACAAAGATATAAAACACAAAAATGAGTCATTGTTCTATAGAACTTTGTTCATTGACATCTTTTTATTGGTGAAACATTTGATCTCAGAGGAAGGGCAAATATTTAACTGTGTAGAATTAAGTAAACTACACAATGTTGCAAACACATCTATCCATCCATCCATCCAGCCAGCCAGGAGAATGAGCCCCAATCACCCCAATAAATTGAGTGTTATTGAAGATGCCATTCATGAAAGTATTGCTCCACTGGTTGGATGGCATGATGGCTCGGTGGATAGCTCAGACTTCACGTCTTCCATTTTCTTGGATAAGGAACCCAAAGTGAAATAACAAGAATATCTATTCCTGCAGCAGTCACTAAGTGGTTGCCTTTCCAGTGAATACTCTATCACCAATAAATTAAAAGAGGTTTCTTAAGTTAATTCAAATGAGTCACCCTGTCAAAGTGCTTCTTACACATAGATTCAACTTGATGACAAATGTTTTTTTTTGCCTAAATGAGCCAGAAACATTACGTCATCTCGTTTGGCAATGCCCATATGTTAGTGTCTTTTGGAATGATCTGCAGAACTGTGTAATGATTGCATGTAATATCAGCCTGACTCTGCAACAACATGATGTGCTTTTGTACTTTAACTGAGTTAATGCAGATGCCAACTAATCATATTTAATCAATTTGCCTATTATACTTAGATATCATATACATACAATGAAATAGTGTGAATGTAAATCATACTTTAATGTTTTCAAGATAGAACTGTAAAACTATTTCGACACTATATGGATGTAAGAACTTGACAGCTTGTCCATACTGCTCCATCTGTAATTTATTTAATCTCAATCCTTAATTTTTATAAATCCTGCTTTTGCTGCACTGTATGCATTGTATTGTTGCAACCCTGTCATTTTTTATAAGTTTATTATTTTTTGGAATGTATTGTAAACTAGGCTACTGTAGGCTACTATTTTGTTAAAAAAGCCATAGTATTAATTACATTTTCACAATTATACAATGTTAACCTCCTTTAAGATTATTAGATACTGCTCAATAGAGACAGACATGATTAGTAGAAAACAGTTTCTCAAGTGCTGTATCATGATGAAGTCAGATGGCACACAGCTCTAGAGGAGTGAAGCATCTCTTTAAAGACTGGCTTCCCAGAATTTGCCTCTTAATGACTGCATTTAACAAAGCTCACGATGGGATTGGAGGCATTATTGCTGGTGCTAATTGATAAAATGTAGGCTGCTGAACATTGTTTCTGTCTAGGAAAGTGATTGGAATTTGTTTTGGCATTTATGCATTTCTGTGGTCTGTGGACACAAACAGCATCTCCACCCAGTTTGATTTATGTTTCTGGTTTTGTTCTCATACCAAAACTGATTTCATGTACTTCCACTAAGTATGAAATGTTTTACATGCTTGAAGATCACACTGTACTTCAATCTTTGTACCGGATATTTTCAGGACAGATGCCTGAAAAACGAGGTCAGTGTGCAGTTCAGGTTCTGTAAATGATGGACTTTATCAATACAAGGTATTGAACCACCATTTTTTTTGCCTTTCCAATCAGTCTTTGCAGCCTCAAGGCCAGCAATCCTTTCTATTTCCCCACAGGTCCCTCTCTTTCTATATATACTGTATATAATGTAGACAGTTCCTTTCAATTTTTGTTTTGTCTAATGCATGTAATGTTTAGCTAAATATTACCTTCATCCATATTCTAATAATAATTACAGTAATCAATACACTGATGAGATTGAGGATTTCATCACAAACCTGCTTCTGTTTCTCTGTCCACAGCTGCAGCTCTCTCCTTGGCCACACAATGTCTCCTCGACACTTCCATATGTGTGTGCTGTGCAATGCTGCCACCAAGAGACTGAAGCTGGATGTGTCTTTGATGACTGTGGTTCACTTTAGCAAGAAGATGGTGAACGTTAAGTATTTATGCCATGCAGGCTGATGAGAAAAACACTGTGGGCTGCTTTTCTCTGACGGAGCGCTGGCATGAAGCCTCTCCTGTCGTCTGTTTCGGTCTGGTGAAGCTGAAGGATGAATTCACTTTTAGTTTGATGCAGAGATGGTTGCCTTGATGAATGATGGTGGAAGTGGTAGAGCTGGGAGATTTATTTGCCATAATAATGAGTGTAGAAGAAGTGGGAGATTACAAGGGGAGTCACGATTAATTGACTGCGAACTGTGTGCATCTGTTACCCCCGAAAATCGACTCAATTTATAGCTCTAATTTATAGACTCATATGATCTCTATGTATTGTGTAACCAGAATTATCTAGGGGAAAATGTCATGTAAAATATGAACTTAGGCTTCCCATCATATCAGCAGGACATTTGGATTGACGTTCTCCAAAATGTAGAAACAGAGCAACAAGTCAAGAAATTAACAAAGAGAAGCTGTGTCTGTCTAAGCTGTGCAATCTAAAATCTGGGACATCGTATGGTGTTGCTGCAAATTGGTGGGCTTTGATGCTCTTGCAGGAATTGCAGACAGTTGTTTAACGAAGTTATTATAGTGTAGTTCTAGGATTTTAATATATTAGGCCTAGAGAGAAAAAGCAAATGCTTTCGTCCTCTTGCCTGCAACAGTGGTGAATGATTTTATATATGTTGACATCAGAAATAAAAGAGAGGCCAGACAGTTCCATTTTGGCAACAAGACCTACTATGTAACTTTTACATTTTAAGCATTTTTATCTGATGCTCTGCTCCACAATGAGTGAGCAGGTAGGGCGTCAGTGTCTTGATGGTGGACAGCTCAACAACGGGTATTAAATTCTTGAAAGATAGGATTTACAAATGAAATGTAGGGACTTTCAGACACTTCAGGGACTTTTGAAGGGTGGCTCGGTGGTTAGCACTGCTGCCTCACAGCACAAAGGAGCTGGGTTTGATTCCCGGCCCTTTCTGTGTGGAGACTGAACCCCCATGAACCTGGAAAGGAATGAGCAGGTAAAGAAAATGAATGAATGAAGGTTTCGCTGTAGATTGATGTTTCTCTATATAGAAGTCCTTCACTCCTTCACTAATCCTTTTTCTGCACTTTTCAGCACTTTGATCTTGAATGATCATTCCGTGGTCACAGGAATATTGCATGGGCACTAAAGCCCTTTGCACTTTTATTATTGCCTGCATATAATTTTGGTGATGCAGAGTTGCACTCATCTATATTGCTGGTCTTCGTACTGTTGAGCCCGTTACCTGGTTGGCACGAGGGGTTGTGGACTGTGATGACCCTGCCACCAGAAAACAACAAGCCTTGGCAAAAGCAGGACAGGGGGTTGACAAAAAGCAGATGTGAAAGATAGTTTGGAAGGAAAGGAGAAGGGAGCTGAGGAAGCAAGAAGCAGGTCGCCGAGACCAGGGGGAAACATTTCAGCAACAGGCTCACTGAAAGATTGTGAAATTGTCATGTCAGCAACAGGCTATAATTTTAACATTTCAAGATTGTTAAATGTATGTGACCCTATTTAGCTGTGCTTCCACCTACTTGCTTGCTAACTGAAAAGTAATGCTTGATTTAACTAAAGACAGTGTCCACCTATTAGAAAACAGGACACGCCTGTAACTGTTTTAATCATCAGGAATATGTTAAAATATGATGAGAGCACCCCTCTCATAATCAAGAAGTAAGGTAAACACCCCACAGAAGCTTGCTATATATATCCAGCTTACTTGCTGAAGAGACAGATTCACTTCCTCTTTTCTTTCAATGGTCTTCTTATTATTAAGCAATCGTACATGAAACAACAAGAGTTCACGGGGAATGCACATAAAGGAACACAATTTCAACATAATGATGATATTAGCAAATACTGTACCACTTCCTCTTTTGACTTATCCCAAAAGTGGGCGTGGTAGTTTTTCAATAATAGGAGAGTGCGAGATAATTTTGCAGTGTATTTGCTTTAATACAGACTCGGAAAGACAAAGCCTGGACTTCATCTTTCCTCTGAGCCGGGACCAAGAAAGGTAAACCTGCTGACACTGTTTATGGGATAATATTTAGCTCTCGCCAAGGTGACCTGTCTAAACTTGGTCGGCTAAAACAAAGGCTAGATACAGAGTTAGGTCATAAATCTCGTAAAAAGAATAAACTACTAACCTTCTCTCTTGGGGGAACTCAGGGAATATCCCTTTTCGGCTTCTAGACCTTTGGGAGCTAAGGTTGGGTTAGTGACCTGAAGGGAAGGGACTCCCGCCCATTCCAAACCAAGGGCCTTAGGGACGAGTTAGGACTAATACAGGGTCATTTTAAGTGAGGCCTAGGCATAGCAAGCCTCCACCAGTGAATTAGTCTTTCAGGACACCTTAAGGGGAAGAAGAAACTGCAATACGTCTACTAGAAGCTCCAATACTGTGGCTTAGGCCTATATACAGAGTAGCTATCTACTGTATAAGATTGACTCTGGTCTAGCAATCTGATAATACAATGCCTCCAGTGCAATGTTTGAAATAGAGGTTGTCTATTTTATGTCATATTTAGAATAGAGAGTGGACCTTAAGAGCAAGGGTAACTTAATCAAAATATAGGTTATTATAATAATAATAATTATTATTATTATTATTGTTATTGAACATAGGATTACTTGAGGCTCTCTGCCCTGTAACCCACCTGCTCCTCTCCTACCACATGACTGCTGATGTCAGCCAAGCCAGAGTCAAGGATGGGAACCTGTAGACAAAATGGTGTTTGTGCGTCCGTTCAGCGAGTGAGCATGTGTAGGATAAGAAGGGGGGGGGGGGGGGGGGGGTGGAATACAACAAGATATTAAACACATAAAAATAAATCAGCGCGAGGATTACTCTCATAGCCACGGCGTGTGTTATGCTTTTTTTTTTTTTTTTACTGCTTGTTTATTCATCAAGTTCAGCACCAATATGAGAAATTAGCCTCTGTATTCACTGGGGTCCTCCCGCCCTCTGTCTTATTCTCTAATCCGCCCACATGTATCGTCTGAGGAAAAAAATAGTGCAGAAGGTGACGCTCCTCCAAAGGAACAGAGAGAGGCAGAGAGAGGGAAAGGGAAAGAGAGGTGTCTACAAGCTGTATCTCCATTGAAACATTTGGGAGGGGGAGACAGAGGAAGAATTGAATGGTAGCTACACCCTGCGCCTGGAAGCGTAGAGACACTGTAACAAAGGCTGGCAATTATTTTTGGCAATAACAAAGAGGTGGGAGAGGGGCACTGAAATCGAGGGAAATAGCAAAAGCCAGTTTTCATTGGGACTTCTGCTTCATTTCATACGAGAGACTCATACCTTGCTATCATCAGCATGATCATAAGCTATAAGTAATAAGCGGCAATAACGGTGTCAAAACGAGATTTTCAACAACAGACGCGCGCAATCCTATTTTGATTTATTATAATCGGGGGGGAAAAAAAGATCTCCTGAATGCCTGCGAGAAACTGGATACTCTCTCTGAAATCATAAGAAACAACAATCTGACAAAGAAAACTACATTTTGATTGATCTTTTTTGGGTTAATGTGCGTGTTTTCGCACGCACACGAAACGAACCCGAACCAAAAGCAAGTGAGTATTAACCGTGTCTGTGTATATGTCTGTATTTTGGTGGCTTTATTCTGCGTTTATACGTCTAATAACAAAGCATTTATGGGCCAGCGGAAAAAAAAAGAGAGGAAAAAAAATACAGCGTCTAGCCTACATTCAACAAGTATCGTTTTATCCACAATAAGTGCTAAATTCTCTTGTGACCTGTGCATTTTAATCAATATCTTGAGCAATCAGGATACCGATACTGTGTGAGAATTGTCCAAATTGGAATCACAAAGCTCTCCTGTGTGTTATTATTATTATTTCTAGCGGCTATAATAGTAAGAGTAATGCACTCCTACACTGTGCGATATTCAGTTTTAATTGCCCACTGATATGGCGCCCAATATTTCATTTTATAAAACCTAACATCCCTCATTGCACAAATGGTGGGTGTTTCCCCATCTTTACCACTAGATCAGAGCAGTTTCATGTCTCTGAGAGGGATGTGTGTGCATTCCTCTCAGCATCATTTTGTGTGTGTGTGTGTGTGTGTGTGTGTATCTGTCTGTCTGCCAGTGTGTGTGTGTGTGTGTACCAGTGTGTGTGTGTCCATGTGTGTACTGCTTCTGTATACGTCTGTGTGTGTGCACCTTGTTTTATTTTTGCATGTGCATTCGTGCATCTGCGCGTGGCAGTGTGTGAGAAACGGCGTGGCAGCACTGGGTAAGTGTCAAGGCCCTGAAATGGAGGTTCGATAACAGAACCGTTGGAGGAGGGCGAGAGAGCTGACACACACACACACACACACACACACACACACACACACACACACACAGGAGAGAAGAAGGTGTGAGGGAGAGATGGGAGAGACTGGAGCGGAAACACAGGAAGGACATAGCGTCACTGAGATCTCATACAGGAAGTCTATGGGGGCAGTTAAATGTCTAGACGTGCTTCTCTTTACCTAACCCCGCCACATCGCCAACAGCCTGGCGTTATGTCAACTCGCTTAGCCGTGCGCTCCATCCGCATTCCCCTGCATCACGCCAAAAGTCTTCAGTTTCATAACGCCTCTTCCTTCACTTCCCCGTGCATGCCTCCTCTCCTGCCACCTGGCTTCGGCGTGCTCTCCTCTCCTCTCCTCTCCTCTCCTCTCCTCTCCTCTCCTCTCCTCTCCTCTCCTCTCCTCTCCTCTCCTCTCTCCCCTCTCCTCCTAATGGGATCTCTCTGTCTCTTCCTCCATTTGCTTTCCCTGCTTTTTTCTAAATCCTGCATTATAAATCTACAGCTGGTGCTATTTTTAGACCGAGGGTAACCCAGAAAACACCCCTTTCGATTTTTAGAAGAAGCCTCCCCACCAGAGACAGCAGCATGCTGTCAGTGGATGTGATTGGTAGAGTAGTGATAGGGCTGGAAAGGAGAGTGCTGCTGTGTAAGTAGGGGGGAATAAATCTATTTTGAGGCAGTGATTGAATTACGCGTCTGTCATGTCCTATGTTGTGTGTTCCCTCTGACCCTTCCTCTCTCCTCGGCTGTAATGGCTTCTTTCTCTCGTCTCGTGTCTCAGCACCAGCCTCAGTATTCAGAACTTTCCTCTTCTCTTCTCTGGCTTTTGAACTAATTCATTAGCCGATCAAGCCGGTCCGGTCTTTTTAAACCCTCCGGAGGTGCCGATCATTTGACCTTCAGGCTCACCTCGAGCTAACCGTCAGTGGTGGAAATGTCACGTTGTGCCACTTAATGTGAAAAATAATCCTTTCCTCATCTCTTCTTCTCGTCTTTTTTCTCCTCATCTCCTCTCTCTTTACTATTCCTCTCTTTTTGTTCTCCTCTCATCTCGTTTCTCCTCTTCCCCCTGCCTCATCTCTCTCACATGTTCAGTCCTGTCTCCTCTCTCCTCTCCTGTCCTCTCTCCTCTCTTCTCCTGGACTGTTTTGAGTGTCTAGTCTAATCTATCACTTCACTGCCCCTCCTCTGTGTCTAATTGGTGGCTAGTTCACAGGTCAGGGATCCGCGCAGTAATACTTCTTCCCTCGTCCCGTTTGCCTGTCTGGCCCAATGTACCACATCATTCCACCGCTGCATCGTAATGGTCCTAATCATCCAGGAAGGGCAATACCATTAATTAGGAGTGGACGGATTTAAATGACCTGAGAGAGAAAAAGATGGCATGGGGGTTAAAGCTGTTTGGTCCTGATGCAAATTCTCCAAGAACCTAATGTTTTTTTCTTTTTTGGAGTCGGATAGTAGACACTTAGCTCGGCTGTGGGATATTAGCTCGGATTTATCTGGGTCCAGAAATAGAAACGCTTCCCGACATGACACCTTATCCCATGGCTCTTTTTTCCTGCATTGCAATGCTGTTTCAGGATTTTTTTTCCCCCTGACCTCTCTCGGACCATTCATGGCGTCTTGATCCTCTTACCCACACAGGGGTGCTATAGTATCTCTTCTTCTCCTTATACATTCTTACTCACTACCCCCTTCATCCTACCTTCCACGGTTATCCAGTGAAGTCTCACCCACTAGGCATATCTATCCTAAATCTCAGCATGTATTCTCCTGTGGGTGTTTTTAGGGAAGATTTTAGTCATGGACACTGACTGAGCTTTTGGAGCTCTATTACAGGCTTCATTTCTACTAGTCTATTCCTGAAAATGGCCTTATGTATTAATCATCCCCAGCCAGCTAAAAGGAGAAAACCTGAGAGCATGATTCTTGTTAGGAGTCTCTCGTGAAAACAGTGACTGGAGGGGCATCGTGGAGAGAGAGCAGTGGCTTATGGGTGGTGATTGACCAATATGCACAGGGCTCAAGACCCCCGGGGGGGGTGCTGCTGCTGCAGTACATGTGGATTGGTCATAGGAGGCACGGCCCCCGGAGGTCTGCACGCTGGTGTTGCTGAGTAGAGAAGCTTTTGCTGCCTCCGGTAGATTGGCCATTTCCTTTCCGCTTGCTTAATTGATTGGCTATTTAATTCACGTTCTGGGAATTGGCCGCTGGTGAGCTTTATTATGTCGAGAAATGCCCCGTTGTTTTTCTCCTGTGTGTGTACATCAGCTGTTTCAGAGCTAGTGGGTCATTGTGTGGCCTCTTTCTCTATTTTCCTCTGCATTCTCTCTCTCTCTCTCTCTCTCTCTCTCTCTCATCACACTCTCTCCCGCTCTCTCTCACACACATACATGTTGTATTCACACATATACGCACGCACAGTCTTGCATTTTTTCTCCATCCATTCATGCAATTCCCAGTGTTTTTCATTCTTATCCTTTCAATGCATACACCGTCCACCCCCAGCCACCTATCTCCACCACTACCATCACCACACACACACACACACACACACACACACACACACATACACACACACCCTTATCTGGCTTCTGTTGTGGCGGAATCAGAGTTTACACCATTAAGGCGCAATGGCAATCAGAAGAAGAGGAGAGGACACAGTGTGGTGACACCGCACTAAAAGGGGAGGTGACCGCAGTGCTTTTCCTGGCGCTGCAGTGCCTCGCTTTCTCCTGCTGGGGTCTCCTCAACACCACTGGGGAGTGCAGGAGAGAGGAGAGGGAGATAAGGTAGAGAGACTGGGGGGGGGGGGGGGGGGGGGGGGAGGAAAGAGGAGAGAGGGGTGGAGAAAGCGAGGGAGGGAGGGAGGGCAGCAATGTGGATGGAACAGCGTGAAACCGTGTGGTTACATCCTTTGATGAGGTAGCGGGTGGGGAAAAAAAATGGCCGCACATCAGAAACACATACATGCTACACGCTCTCACACACACACACACACACACACACACATACATACATACATTTGTACGCATATACGCATGCTAGCAAAGCCCTCCTTTTTCCCTAGAGGTGCATTTGCCATTCAGCTCAGCTGCACACGCATATCTGTATTACCCGCTCCTCTCGTTTTCCTCCCTCTCCTCCCTCTCGTTCTCCTCCCTCTTAATCACTCCGTCTCCTCCATTCTACCTATTACTACCGCAGATCATTACTAATTGCCCCCCACCCCCCCACCCCTTTCCCCCTCTCCCCTCTCCCCTCTGTCTTCTCTCTACCCCTTCGCAGCCATTCAGGTGCTTCACATGGCGCTATACATAACCACTACAGGGGTCTCTCTCTCTCTCTCTCTCTCTCTCTCTCTCTTCCCTCATCACCTCTCCTCTCCCTCATCCCCTGCGTTTCTCATCCCCACCATGCCTTTCATCTTCCCCCCTCCCCTCCTTCTCCCCCCCATCTTTTTTATCGCCCCCTCTCTCATTTTTCCCATCATTGTTCGTATAATTCTCTCCTCCAGCTCGCTCCCTCGCTCTCGCGACACCTCTCCCTCTCCCTCCTCTGCCTTTACCCTCCTTTATTCCCATCTCTTTCTATCCTTTTCTCTCCCTTACCAACACCCCTCCTCTTCCATCGCCTCCCTCTCTTTCTCTCTCTTTCCCTCTCTCCCTCTGTGATTGGTAAAGGTTTTTGCTTTTTCTGCCAACTGGTGGGTCTGTTCCGCATAGTCAGCACTCCTCCAAATTCCACCCTGCTTCTGTGCTCTCTCTCTCTCTCTCTCTCTTTCCACTCACTGCTCCTCTCTCTAGTGTGCGCTCTCCTCCCTCCCCCCGGTTACTGCTGGTACCTCACAGTCAATGCGTCCCATAATCCCGTGCTCCCTCCCCCTCTTGCTGCAGTGTTTCTGCTAATATATATTAGCGTCAGTGCAGCCGTCGTGCACGAGCGTTGTGCACTCTCTCTCTCTCTCTCTCTACCCCCTTCTCTCTATCCTTCCTCTCAACACACTGCAGAAATGCTCTCTCCTCCCTGAAGTTCATTATGATTAAGCTGCATTTTGCCCTCAGAAGGTTTTCTTAGCCTTTTTGTAGCACTCGCAGCCAGGTGAGCGTGTGTGTGTGTGTGTCTCTCTCTCTCACTGTGTGTGTGTGTGTGTGTGTGTAGTGGAGAGGCAGTAGTAGCAGGGTGGCGCAGGACATGGTGGCCAAGGCAGGAAATGCTGCAGGAGAGAGGGAGAGGTGGGGGAGAGGAATTGTTCCTCTCCTCTGCTCCTCTACCCCTCTCGCTTTTCCCTCCCTTTTTCTGCTTCTCGCTCAGTTTCAGCCTCTTCCTGATGCGAACTCCCCCTCTCTGCCTTCCTTCTCCCCTCCTTGCTTTTCCGTCCCTATTGGATCTCGACTTCCTTCCTCCATTTTACACCCGACTCTCACCTTCCTCTGGCTTCAGTCCCCCCTTCCTCTCCTCCTCGCTCGCTCCTCCACCCCCCTCGCTCTCTCGTTCTCTTTTTTTTTCCCCGAGCAATCGCACTGCTGCCAGTGATCAAAGTGCTGAGGCCAGCTCTTAAAGGGATGTGCGTCCTTCCCCTTGTACTAAGCTGAAACCCTCAAACTGCGGACCGTGTCCTGGGATGAAACTAGAAAGTATTCAACTCACACACCCCGAACTCAGTAAGCTCATTAATCTGGTCCTGTTGACGATATGCTTTCGCTCGAGTGAAAATTCATTTCAAATCTCAGAAGAAGTGTAATTGGTTCTTAGGAAGGGTGGAAAGAACCCAGCCGCGTTCTCTCCCAACTAACCTCCAAATCCTACAATACATAAATGAATACTTAAGTACCTTTATAAAATCAATATGCTCACCACACATGATTCAGAGAGGCTTTTACCCATAGTTAGAGACTTGTGGCTGTCCACGTATAAAATATTCAGCAGTTCACTAATGAGCTTCAGCTGCTTAAAAAGTAGTAGCTGGGACCTTGAGTTACAAACTTAAGTCAGAGAAAGTCATTAAGTGGTAAATGTTTGACACTGGCATCGTAAAAGCCGCTTCTAAAAAGTTCAGGACCCCCTGCTTTTCCCCTTGCTGGTGTTTGGAGGCTCTGCGGCCGCTCTGTCCCGTCCCGTTCCTGTCAGAGGGGAGCAGGCAGTGTCGCTGTCCATGGTGCTGAAATCTAATCCATCCCACAACACAAGTCTTCCCTTGCTGGAAAGCCCCGCAGGACAAAGCTGACTGTCGATGAGGATTCCTTTACACTGTCCCTGCCTGAACTTACTTCCAAATCATTTATGTTTCTAAGTTATACCTAGGTTTTAAATTGTTATACCTAAAAATAGTTAAAAATAGTTACTTCAATGTCCTGATGTCAGCAGTTATTTGCAAAGACGCAGAGTAAACCGCCTTTTGACAGAACGGTGCGGCACAACTCTCAAACTCAGGAGTGCAGGATTTTTTTTTTGTCAAGCAAGCAGATTCGCTGGTACTGCAGCAAAGACTGGGAAGAGTTTGACGTGGGACAGTTGAGAGAAAAAGTAGAAAGAGGGCATTTAACGTTTAACTAACTTGATTTTTCTATCTATACACATAAGTGTCTTAGATGTCTATGCACTTTAACACTGGTCTCAGATCTGTTTCCAAACTCTGACTGCATACCCATGCAATAGCCTTATTCTTAGCAGATCTTACCTCAGCGTTGTGTTTCCAGGATCCTCAAAAAAGATAATTGTCACACCAAAAAAAAGGAAAAAATGTAAATGTAAAAATTTGTAGAAAAAGAAAAATAATGTCAAAATAAGGTCTGAAGAGAGAGAGAGCAAACTTTGTCATGAACCAAAAGTTTTTTGGAAATCTAAAAAGTGCACGTAAATAGTTAAAACAACAGAACACACAACAGTGACAAGGAAAAACAGAAAGACTGCAATGTCCTGAATGACAGAAAGGAAAAGTCAGAGGAAAAGAGAGGAGGAGAGTTGACCCAAAGTGGAAGAGGCTTACTTTGGGAAGGGAAATGAATGGGATGCAAGAGTGGGTGGAAAAGAGAGAGGGAGAGATGGGAAGAAAGAGTGCAGACAAGTAAAATGCTGCAAGAGGAAGAGGACAGAAAGAGCAGAAGTGAAGAGAAAGAATGAGAGAGGGGCACTGGATAGGAATAAGAGCGTGTTGTGAGAGGAGGAGGAGAAGAGGAGGAGGAGGAGGAAAGTGAAGCCTTGATTCCCCCCCTTCAATGAAATGTGATTCCTTTATGCGGAATATGAGAGCGAGCGAGAGAGAGAGAGTGAGAGAGACTGAGAGAGAGAGAGCGGGTAGATGGAGAGTATAGGAGAGGGGGAGGGCTACAGAGAGAGAGAGCGAGCGAGAGAGAGAGAGAGAGAGAGAGAGAGAGAGCACAGGAATGGAAAGGAGGGGGGTAGAGGAGGAGAGTGGCGCATTTCTTTGAATAGAGAAAAAGGTTAACAACATAGATGCGGTGCATGTAGAGGCTTTTGGGTCTGAACGTGCAGGATTGTGGACGAGACCTGGCAACGCGGCACACGGGCGGACGTGCTGACCCAGGAGAGGAAGCAAATAACTCTGGCTTTTTTTTTTTTTTTTTTTTTTTACTGCAGCAGAATTCATTCACTTTTATAGCGCACTCTCCTTTTTCGATGCCTGCTTTTCCCTCCTCCCTCCCTCCCTCCTCCTCCTCCTGTTCCTCCTCCACTCTCCCTTACTCATTCACCTCCCTCTCCCCCCCCCCTTCCATCACTGGGGAAGAGACAATGTTACACTAGCTGTTCACTGTAACTGCCTGTAGTGAGGGACTAAGTGAGGGCACAACCGTGCTGCATTCACTTTCTTTCTGCCTTTCGTTTTTCCTTTTTTTTTTCAGAGGAGGGTCCCACTATCTCTCTTTGTCCATCACATGCTCTCTCTCTCTCTCTCTCTCTCTCTCTCTCTCTCCATCCTCCGGTCTTTGTCTGTGCCTGGCTTGTTTTCCTGATTGCGATTTGTTCCGTCCTTTTCAATCCCTCCATTAAAAATCAGATTTATGGCCTCCCCCCTCTCTCCTCTTTCTCTCTCTCTCTTTCTGCCTCAGTCACCTCCTCCTCTCTCTCTCTCTCCCTCCCACTCTCACTTCCCTCTCTCTATATCTCCCTCTCTTCTCCTTCTTCCTCTCTCTGTCTCTTTCTTTACACACACACACACGCAAACAAGCACGCACAATGCATGGGAGAAGTGGCAGAGAGCACTGACATAATTGTGCATCACATGAATGTTAAGGCAGGAGGGGGGGAGGAGGTGTAGAGGAGCGGGCTGCAGCAGTGTGTGTAGCATGCACATAGACTGATTGAGGAGATCTAACATTAGTACGGACACTGCACTCTCGGGAGGCAATTAACACACACACACACACACACATTCACACACACACACACACACACACACACACACACACAGTGCTGCGCCACCTTACGTCAGAGAGGCATTTCGGAGGAAGGAGAAGAGAAGCAGGGAGATGGATCCCCAATTTAATACCTCCTCTCTTTCTCTCCCATCCCTCTGTCACTCTCTTCTCTTTCTCATTCTAATTCTCCTTTCTCGCTCTCCTACACACACACACACACACACACACACACACTTACTTCCCCGGCTCCCTTCTCTTGGGTGCCCAGGCAGGCAGAGGGGGAGGGGAGGGGGGGGGGTCTGCATGTATAAGTGTCATAGTGGCCTAATTAGGGAGAGGATTTGAATGAACACTGAGTTGAGCATCAACCGGATCAATTTAGAAATCATTGTCGACTCCCAAGAATAACAGTGGGACCAAGTGGCTGAATGAGAGCAAGTGATGATGTTTAAAGTAATAGTTCAGAGCAGGAAGAGAGGAAAAGGGGATGTGGATGAACAGTGTGTTTGGGACTCCTATCACATTACAATAGGCTGGATCACTGTAAATGACTGTCTCAACTATTCTCATCACTGTGGTGTCTACAGTTAGACTAAGAGGATGTTGACTCATATGAAGCTGCTCAAGCCACCTGTTCAAATCTGTTTTTAACACATATGCTGTTTCTAATAAGTTGATGGCATCTCTATTCCTCAAGATGCTTCGTTAAAACAACTTTGCAGCCAGTCTTTTTCATGTCAGATTCCCTGTCACTCATCACTGCACCTGCACAAGGTCACGTTGCGCCCTCCTATTAGCAAATTACCAAGTGAATGACTGCATATCTGCCCTATTAGCGTGTAATTCTCAGGTTCTATTGCAATGTTGATGTTTAATCCACATATATTTCTCCCTTCTGCTAAAATTTCTGCCCTTTTTCTCTCCCCGCAGACTCCTCAGACTCCTCAGACTCCTCCCTCCTCCTCCCTTCGGTTTCTCTCATCCTCTCCCTCCCCCCCGGTCCTCTATGCTCAGTTCGGTGTGTGTATCCTCTTTCAAAGGGCGCAAGGGTGGGAACAAGTCGTCCAACAAAGCATGTTACAGCGCAGACATGACTTGTCCGTCGGAAAGCGAGAAAATCGTGATAAACTGCGGGGGGGTGCGGCATGAGACCTACCGGAGCACCCTAAAAACGTTGCCCGGTACCCGCTTATCGTGGCTTACCGAGCCGGACGCGTTCAGCAACTTCGACTACGACCCCAAATCAGACGAGTTCTTCTTCGACCGCCACCCGTCGGTATTTTCCTTCATCCTCAACTATTACCGCACGGGGAAGTTGCACTGTCCCAACGATGTGTGCGGTCCCTTGTTCGAGGAGGAGCTGGCCTTCTGGGGCATCGATGAGACAGACGTGGAGGCTTGTTGCTGGATGAATTACCGGCAGCACCGGGATGCGGAGGAGGCGCTGGACAGCTTCGAGACTCCCGAGCCGGACGCGCCGGACGACGACCCCGCGCTGGGCGGTGCGGACGGGGACTTGAAAAGACTGTGCATGCAGGAGGACGCGAGGAAAGCGGGCTGGTGGAAAACCTGGCAGCCCAAAATCTGGGCACTTTTTGAAGACCCTTATTCCTCCAAATATGCCCGGGTGAGTTCCCCATGTCTCTCCTCAAGGGACCAACTTGTTTCCACACTGTTATATTCTGCCACATGATGCCCCATGCCATCACTTGAGTCATGATAAGTTTTAAAAACTTTGTAAAATGTTCTCTCCATATTACCACCATAGCTATTTATTGCAGAGAAATTTCCCTTCATCATTACAGGCCACTTACTGTTGGTATCTATGTCATCCTTGACAGTAGGCTTGTATTAAATGGCAGGATATAGACTCACGGATATTGAATAATTAATGTTGATAGCATAGGAAAAATGGAAAATGGTATGGCAGCTATATCTATTGGTAGATGGCTACTAGTTGATATTACAAATGAGGTTTTTGTCAAACACATCATTTCCATTTCTTCTACTAGATATATTACATTTCAGACAAGCTGGATTCACACTGAATGCCCTTTTTATTGCTATCATAATTCCTATCGCCGTATCCTGATACTTGAGCAGGTTTAATACATATCTGCTTCCAAACGCAGCATCCGCTGCGCGTCCTGCATCCAAACGCCTTCATTAGGTGCTATTTGTCCGTTTACGATGCACATCAGAGCGCCGTATTTCATGTTAGTCTTATTTATTGAAGCACCTAACTGAGGAGGCTCATACGACCCCGAAGCCTCAGTGCTGAAGTACATGTCTTTCCCCCCATTTGCCCTTGGTAGTAATGCTAATCTCTGCTGGGTTGCTTTGTGCCAATCCCCTGTCCCAGATGAATCCTACATGCCTTTTACGCACGGGCTTTATTGCTTTTACAGCCGTTACTGTACATTGGAGTATCTTTCACTGTTTTCATGTAAATAGTGAATGATTTGCCTCTTATCAGCAAACGTTTGATGACCGTCTTTGATCGTGCAATATATATATCTTGAGTTACAATATGAGTAACAAGTAGCCTAGACAGTCTTTTTGATCCATGTTACATGAAAACATTCAGTTGAAGTAGGATTGTGGCTCTTTTTTTCTTGGAGCCTCCAGGTAAAGACAAAGCCATCTTCTTGATTATAACTGCTTTGATTTTTTTTTGTTTTGTGTATTCAGTCTTGTCCTTTGATCATCCCTGTCATACCCTTCAACGCTGATGTTAATAAAGTTCTTTTCCTCCTCATGAGGACGTGTGATGACCCACAGACATTGTGAATGCATACATAGGTCTACATACAAACCCAGACAGTCAGCAGACACCTGCAGTGGCCAGACATTCATGCCATCACATGGTATAAAGAGCTAAATGCTGTGTGTTTTTGAAAAAACACATTTAAAGCATAGTACAATTTGCATACTCAGCAATATGTATTGCATTTACAATTCACATTTGGTTACATCACAGATAAAGACATTCTCTCTCTCTCTCTCTCTCTCTCTCTCTCTCTCCCCCTCTCTCTCTCTCTCTCTCTCTCACACACACACACACACACACACACACACACACACACACACCACCTCTTCCCACCTCTGGCACTGGGCACGGGTCCACGTACCTGGATTGTGTTCTCCCCAGAGGAAGAGGGAAGTGTCAGGCTGTGATGGACAGATAGTCTGGATCAGGCCACCTGATCCATCCCCCTGCTCTCTCTGGGCTTTGGGATCAGGTAGCAGGAAGTACCTCTCTAACTGTCACTCTCACCCCATCGGACACAGCGTCCCAATCGGATTGATTTCCACCCCCCCCCCAACACACACACACCCTTCCGCTCTTCACATCTCTCAACCCAACAGTTCACCATGGACTGGCTCTGTGCAGAATGTCCCATAGTTGGAGGGGAGGCAGCTTCAGGTTGGATGCTTGGGATTTGCAGATTCACTTCAAACCACACTATAGATAGATTTGTATGACAGGCAGATGGCAAAGATTTGTTTCAAATGTGCATGTAAACAGAGAAACTACATGCTTGGACCAAGTGGATTTGCCGTCGGATGCTGATTTGGCTTCTCCTCATGACATACAGCAGCATTTCTAATAGCTTGGATACAAGTTACTGTACCTGCCTGCCTTGTCACCAAAGGCCATGCTGTATTATGTAATGTACAGTTCAGCTTATCTACTGGTTACAGTGGCCAAGATCTCATGAATCATACAGTATCTAAGCAGCTTAATGGTCGGAGATAGCAGGGTGTTGATGACTCCATGTTGGGGTTATGCAGAGCGCAAAGCAGGTAGTAGGTGGGATTCATTACAGCGCCTGCACAGCGCCGGCTCTATTTGTGGGTGAACGCAGCCCCATTTCTCTCTGTAGGTTTAATATGCCAGCGCTATACGTCAAACAGCGATGTGACCCAGATCACTCGTTTTTCCACCCTCGCTCTTTCTAAAAGTATCCGAGTCCATCATGGCAGAACCTTTTGGTGTTTTTTTCGCCTGAGAGATGTATGTATGTTACGTGCGGAGAGTAAGACAGAGAGACAGAGACAGAGAGGTGTAAAAAAAAAAAAAAAAAAAGAGAGAGGGGGATGAGAAAAAGCTGGACAGGGGACGAGAGAGGAGATAGTGATGTGGAAATGCAATGAGACAGATGAGAGAGAGACAGAGAGGGAAGAGGGAGACGGGGGAAATAAAGGGAGACCGAGGAGGAGAGACGTTACTCTAATGATTTAAGGGATTTTGTTTGCATGGCTGTGATGTAATGCATCAGCGATCAATGTTTTGATCAGAGCGGTTATTCATATTATCGCTCGACATGCAAGGCTTTTTTTCCTCCCCTCCTTCGTGCGTGATCGCGTGGGGCTCGCTCATGGATATACCGTAGTAGCACACGCAGCTACACACATGTACACACACACACACACACACGCACGCACCACACACACACACACACACATACATGCTGGTGTCTGTGCTGGCTTTTCTGCTGCAGTAGACACGGGGAGAGAGAGGAGGGGGAGCAGTGGAGAAAGAGAAAGGGGGGGTGAGAGAGAGTGAGAGGGATAGGCAGAGCAAGGGAGATGGAGAAGGAGTGAGATAGTGGAGAGAAATACAGAAAGAGAGAGGCTGAGAGGGACACGGATGGAGAGAGAGTAGGACAGAGAGAGAGAGAGAGAGAGAGAGAGAGAGGGGAGAGAGAGAGAGAGCGAGAGGAGCAAGGGGGGTATTGAGATAAAGAGGGAGGCGGCGACAGCCATAGAGAGAGAGAGAGAGAGAGAGAGAGAGAGAGAGAGAGACATTGGATGATGGGGGTGGGGACCCCTGTTTTAGCATCTTCGATCAGCTATGAAGGCTTGAGCCATCCAATCTTCCCAGCCTGGCCCTCCTGCCTGCCTATTGATTGATATTTTATTGATTATCCTCTCTTTTTGTCTGTTTTAAAACCATTCTCTCTCCCCCTGTCACCCTCTTAAAACCTGAGAATGCTTAAGGAGACTTAAGGTTCCGGTGCTACTGTACGGTAACCTGACTGTTAACCTATTGACGCAATTTATGAATGCCTATGTCTCGTGCGTTATGATGCACTATCCAATACATCTAATTTCTTTATTGATCCAAGCCTGGATGACACTGAGCTTTGCAGTGCAATTAAGCAGCAAAGGAGACTTGGAGCGTATAAACCTGTCAGCGAAGTTGTAACATGCTTGACATTTTGATTTTGTCTATTGTCTATATTTTGTGCTTTATTTTGGCCCTCAGTTTCAGGTTTTTGTGACCAATTGTTTTCAATTGCTATTTTTAACTGTTATCTTCCTGAATGGCAATGGTCCTAATTGAATAACTAAGGATTTACCAATATCCATGAACTGTGTGGTTATTGTTTTGGTGTCAGTGTGTTCTTACTGAAGCAGAGGAAATCTAATTTGATGTTATCACTTGACAGTTATCACATTGCCTATATGGTGCTGAGCTAACATGGAGGAGAGAGTTACAGTGAATGCCACTATTTGCTGCTCATAGACAAACATCACAAGAACATTGTGCAAATGGAAAACTGAAATGTTCTGATAATTGAAATGACATTGAAGTACCAGTTTAAAGCTTGTTCAATATGTGAAACGGGCATGGATAGGCTTGTGCGGTCAGATTTGCACTACAAATACTCTGAATCACATACATCAAAAAGGAAGTTACAACATTTTTGAATAACCATTTGATTAAGCAGCCAGTTTGGTCATCAAAGATTTATATACAGTAATACAATAGTTAACATTCTCATAGATACAGAAAATAGATTATAGAGACACAGAATTTGCTGAAAATTGCTTTCCCCTTTCAACACACTCTGCTTACCTGTATGATAAACAATTTTGAGTCCATATTAATTCTACTTGTGACCATTTTGATATCATGTCGTATCATTTAGTCCCACAGTATCATAGGTTTAGTTTTGGTCACTTGCAGTTTAGCATGAGAGGGACACAGTTGTCTTTGTCAGCATATCTCCTGACATAACACCATTTGTAGCTCAGCATGTACAAGATGCCCCTTAGCCCCCTCCAAATCTGACTTTCTGTGCTTGTATTTGATTTGCGCTCGTTTTGGGGGCAGCGCCGCGTCCCGCTCCGCTGTCCAGAGCCCCTCCCTGAAGGTCATGTCTTGTGGTTCATTGTTTGCTGTTCTTTTCCACTGTGTTCAGTGCCGGAACGCACACTGCTGTCATAAACACAAATATGACCTGCCACCGCACCGGATAGCCTCAGAACAGGTTGTCTCTGGGTAGAAAACCACTGTGCTGGACCGAAAATAGAAGAAAAGATGTATAGATAGGCTTGCCTATATATATATAGCCATGGTGTTGGCCAGAAAAAAACAATGCTTGGGGCAGGGTTTGGGTGACATTACCATTTTCGTCAGGGACCTTGCATCACATTTTTTTGGGGAGGGAGACAACCTTATGACTAAGAAGCTGAGCGCTGTGTGGGGTGGAAAGATGGTATTTAGGGACAGACACAAGTAAGCGTTTGAAACAGGAAGTGATAATTGGCGAAATATCCACTTTAACACCTGCGCCGGGAAGCTCTTGAATTTCACGTTTCATAAAAGCACACTGTCCTCTTTTGATTTGAACAGATATCACACTCTCTTTTTTACTACAGTATTAGGTCACTTCTAATTTTGCATTGCCTTTTTTGCACCAGTTTTAAGCAGCTCCACCTACGGCACCTCCCAACTCTGCTCTGGGTTTTATGAGAATTGTGCTGAAGGTGACTGTGGATTGTGTGTGCAGGTCCCAGCCAATCATAGCAGGCCCTGGCCTCTCTCTCCCTCGCCTCTCTGCTCTGCTATTTGTTGCGCGTCCCTGTTGTGTTCCATGCTGTGTTCTCTGTAAAATCACAGCCAACACCATTCTCATGTTAAAGGGGTGCGGCTCACCCTAGAACCATAACAAGAGACTCTTATCCTCATGATGAGAACACCCTAGTTGTTCCACTGTCAGCAGTGATGTGAAATCAAGATAATTTCCAGCTACTTTAAGGGTCCTGTTTTGCTAACCGAAAGGTTAAGGTTTTAAGTGTGTGTGGAATTAAACTTTAACTTTCAAAAGCAGGGTTTTGGTATTCTTACTCTATTGAAAGGCCTATTTCCCACTTCCATTCTTGTTCTTCTCCCTGTGGATTGCATCTGAAAATAGCAAAGAGAGGGAAGGAGGCCTTAATCTCATTCTCTGGTGGCAAATCTATTCCTCCATTACTGGTGAGAGGATGGGATTTTGTACTTGTATGACCATTCAGCACATAAGCAATACTTAGTAAACACAGGTGTGAAAATAGCTACTGCACTTTTGCGGTGTTTTTGTCTGGGTGGTACAGTAGCCCGCTTGTTCAAACCCATTGTACCCCCCTTGAGAGCGAGATGGAGAGAGATATTCTTAAGTGCTAAACAAGTTTATTATGGTGAACTGTTTTCGTCAGGAGAGGGCTGTTGGGAAGGGCATGACAAACAATTAGTCAAGTTAACTTTCCTGCCTGCATTAGGGATATCCATCATGTTCTGCTTCAATTTTCCCTGACGAGGTTTTGTACCCCGGGCCTTCTCATGTTGTGTTCATATCCTCAGATATCCGAGTCCCTCTGTTTTCAGTCCTGCCTGGTAACGTGAGCGCTGTCTGTTGGTGATATTTTACTGGCTAGATGCTTAGTAGCGTGCAACAAAGAAAGTGGTGACATGCCCATTGTGTTGAATAACTGAGATGCACATACAAAGAAGTAAAAACGGAAAAAGACGATCTTGTCAAAGTTGCCTTTGGACTTCATTAACTGCATTAACAAGTATTAGATTCCAGACAGGAGCAATTAGCATGTTGTGTGATTATGTTACAAAAATTGCTTCCGCCATCACTCCAAATACTCCCTCCTTGTCTTTATCTCTCGCTCAGCCATCTTCCTCCTCCTCCTCTTCTCCCTCGGTCCATTTAGCCATGCTAGTTATGTGCTGAATCAGCGCTCCACATCACTGTACAGCCAGTCAATTAGTTGGTAAAACGTTGGACCATTCTGCTCTTATGCTTTGGAACTGAAATGTTTTAGGACACTGGCGTGGCTGGAGAGCTCACATGGTGCCAGAGCCGATTACAGTGGTGGGAGTCTGAATTCTCTAAATGGGGCAAAATCTGGTCACATCACAAGAGAGCGAACAGTGCATTGTGTACTATATTCACACACACACACGGCCACACGCATACACATACACACACTGACACACACATAAGAAAACAAGTAGCGTACACACATTTACCTGCACAGGTAAATGACTGTCTTTGTTAATTGCACACAACTCCTCAACACAATTCCTTACAAGTCCTTGCACTGCATCAGAACTGCAAGGTACTCAATTATTCATAAGCAATTCAGGCCATACTGTAACTAAACAAAGACCAGAAACACCTTTACGCACTCATGCATGTTATACTACACACTCTTAAACACCTGGGCGGACATAAATCCTTTCTCACTCCACTCACCTTTACACATGGGCCTATTCTGTATGTGTTGCTGCCCATAAACCATTCTGCTGAGCGTTCACACTTACAGCATGCACATAAATCACTTCATTTGACACTCCTCTCCATGTAACCTTGTAGACCACATTCATGCAGAATGCAAGTCTCAAAACCACAAAAAACATGTTTGACAGCAGCTGACAGATGAAGTTGATCTTCCCAAATTCTGTCATGATGTTCTGATCATGCAACTAAATGATTTTATTGAGATTTTAATGATTTTTTTTTTTTTAATTCACAATGGCTGGGCATTTTGTTAACATTTTATAGTATGTAATATAAAAAAAAAAAATACTTTATTCGTGAGTATTTCAAACCTAATCTGTAGCCAATTACCATGCCAAATGTATGACATGATTGATTTTTTTTAATAGATTTGGATTGTACTGTATAGTCTTCACAACCCACTCAAATAAGGCAAGACTAACCTGCTGATTGTACCCGTGCTGTGGCTCAACACATCTGGTTAACGGTTTCGTGTGTTGAGTGTCTATGCATGGTTGGCCACGTGTCGTTGGCCTGTGGCACTTTAACAGTCGAGCTGGATCCCTGCTCATTCCCTTGGAAAATGACATTGGAGCGCGTCACTGGGACAATTCCTGTGTGACCATCTGCTTCCTTGTGATTGTCCCTCCTTTCCAAGTGGCAGTGGAGTGGAGGCTGAATGACCACTTTAAGGGGGAATGTGGTCTAGCGAACGGCGGCTGTGTAAAATGTCCGATTTGGGAGGGGATTTGATGGAAATATCTCAGATCGCCCTGTGGAGTTCTTGTGAAGGTCTCATACCATTTTGACATCTTGGGCCATTTTGCACCTAAACATTTTCCTGTATAATGCTCGGAGAAACTGATGGTTAGATACATGGAGTGCTCTTGTGTACTAGAAAATCCTCTGGAATCTGTCCTTTACATACATGTGTTGTGTGTGCACCTCCCATGACTTTCCTTTTTCTCTTAGATAGCAGTTTTTTTTGTAATGAAGGTCTGAGATAGATTAAGGACAGTGAGAGACTGAAGCACAGACAGACAAAGACGGGGAGGGAAAGACAGAGAGAGAGGGAGGGAGAGAGAGAGAATGAGAAAAATAGGAGGAGGAGGAGGAGGCACTCGGTCATCACTGCTAATAGAATAGGCACAGCTTCGCCCAACTAGCTTTCAGGCTCTCAGACAATAAGCAGGAGGACAGGAGGGGGACAAGAGAGCAGTGGGACGGACGGAGAAAGGTGAGGGAGGGAGGAAGAGGGGAGGACCAGTCGAGAAAGAGGGGGGCTACGTCGCAAGGACAAATGCACATAGTACGCTGCAGCAATCTGGATCGAATACAAAGCAGACGAGAGGGAGCGGACGCCAGTGCAGCCCGCTCACCTCCACACAGCATTTGTTTGTCTTCATAAATGTTTGACAGGACTGCAGTGGGAATGAAATGGAGGGGACCTTAACGCTGCAGAGCAGAGACGACACTGTGACGTGTCGACTGGAGAGCCTTGTGTGTGTGTGTGTGTGTGTGTGTGTGTGTGCATGTGTGTGTGTGCGTGTGCGTTTGTGTAGGAGAGCTCACCGATTCCACTGTAGTGTGTCAGGGAGTTGAGTCATTCAGGGAATCTCTGAAACAGAAGTCTGTGTTGTGATTGAATTTTACCGGTATCACTTTCAAGAGCACTGACCTCAAAGATTCAGCGTTTCTAGCTCTCAGAAAATAAAGTATACGAAAGGATTACCTGCAGCTGAAGCTAATTATCCCTCTCAGTTCATGGCAACCTCCCCCCAAACTCCATTGCTCCTCCCTCTCCTCCTCCTGCCTCTCCTGACAATCAGGCGTTTGATGAGTCTCGGTGCGTACATACATGGCACGTATAGCATGTGCTCACGTGTTTAACATACATGCAAATACACGTACTTCCTAAATACACGTGCATTTCTCACCTCCTCCTCCTCACCCCTCACCCCCACCCTCCTCCCCTCTACTCTTAGCCCCCTCTCCCCTTGTTTTCCCCTCCTCACCTCTCCTGCCCTTCATTATCCCGCAGTGTCCCGTGTTGGGTGACCCCTAGCAGGGGCTCTCTTGTCCTGGCTCAGGCCCAGCAGGGCTCCGGGGCCCCACAAATCCCCCTCCCCACCCACACACACACACACACACACACACACTCACAAACACACACACACACACACACACACACACACACACACACCCATGTCGATTCCATTTCCCTTGAGTGCTGACATGGTCGGAGCTCCTTCGAACACCTCTCTCTTATAGATATATATATATATATATATTGTGCTACTTCCCCTGGTGTTTGTTACTCACCTCTTCCCCCAGGTAGTCATCAGATCCCCCCTGATGGACTGATGGGAGAGAGAGAGAGGGTTTGGGAGGGAGGATGGGTCGCAAGGGTTTGCTATCTCCCCTGCTATTGTTTTCCGCCTATTGTCAGTCTGTCATTTTCAGCTGTCATGGATCCCCTGTTTGAAATGAGCTGAGGGGCGACTGGATCAATGCACCTTGAAATCCAGACTATTCTTCAATGGTAGAGGCACCACACTCAATTCCAATTGGATTTTCCCCTTAAATT
Organism: Centroberyx affinis; assembly: GCF_046629955.1. Classification (NCBI taxonomy): domain Eukaryota; kingdom Metazoa; phylum Chordata; class Actinopteri; order Beryciformes; family Berycidae; genus Centroberyx; species Centroberyx affinis. Next base: position 251,471 of record NW_027279316.1, on the reverse strand, counting down.
TCCCCTTAAGTAGCTACTGTACGACAATGTCACATACATATTCTGTATCTGCTTGATCCAGTGCCTCATTGAACTTACATCACACTTACATTGAGTGAAATATTCAAACCACAGACGGCATTTTTTGTGGTTGCACCATTGCATCAAATGGAAAACATCTAGATGTCTTGTGGATCATTTTACACACATTTTCCTGTAGTTCAGCATGACATGTTTGGAATCTTTGGAAACCTTGGGATCTTGACTAGATTTTAAAATAACGTTCTGTGGGTATGAACAAAGCTTGGCCGCGCAACATGTTTTTGTAATGATGGACCCACCAGTGGAACCGGCAAGGTTGAAGTTGCAAGGCTGTAATTGAAGTGTAATCAGTTATTCTCCATATGGTATTTTTACTATATACAGTGGGTCTAATGCAAAATGACTGTGAATACTATGACTGTGGTTAATATTCTTTGGCACATTTTATGGGCCATGCCAGCATAACTTATGCTCACATGAGGAATCCTTGAGGTTGAGAGGTCATAAGCAGTTAAAAGCTACTGTAATAATTCATAATTCAACACTCATAAGACAACACTGAAAGACCCTCTCTCTCTTCTACTGCTCTCTCTCTCTTCGTTTCTCCCTCTGTCTCAGCCTTCCCACTCAGTTTTACTGCTTGTCCATTTCACACGCAATGTCCCTAAAGGGAACTCTCTCTCTTTTGACATTTTAGTTGCTCTCTTTCTCTTGTTCAAGAACTTGAATGTTAGTTGTAGGGTTTTCTGTGTAATCTCAGCCTAAAGTAGCAAAACCTTCATCTGAAACATTAGTCTGCAGTGAATATAGTGGTGATGATGACAACGATGATGATGATGGCACCGGTGAAGGCTGTTCCTGTAACTCACCAAAGGTTATACTCACGCTGGAAGCTAAGTGGCTACTTTCTGAGTCCTTGAGTGATGGCCACAGTCATTCACCTGAGATAATAGATTAATCACCCCATCCCAGTCTAACCCTTTGCTTGGGTTGCCCTTCAGGAGAACGTTCTGTGTTTCACATCGTTTAAATGTTCATTTTTCATGCCTCATTCATGTGCAGATTTCAGATCATCCTTCAATGTCTTCTTATCATTGCTGACTCTGCAGTAGTGGTCGCCCATTTGCTTTGCCCTCCGGGAAAGATTCCACATGCTCCATCTTACTGGTCGCCGTTCATCATGCTAATGCTGATCAAATATCACATGTGAGTTACATGGAAGAAGAGCGCTGTTAGTAATGAGCATAATCCTTTATTTCTCTCCATATCTCCCTCAAGGTCACTCACCCCTTAACCTTAAAAACGGTTACTGTTATTTTGTCATTGAACAATTAGCAGCCAGGCCAAACGATCACAATTTGGCGGGGTCTTGCTCTTGCTATATTCGGCCGTGTACGGCAGCTGTAGGAGCAGTATTTGGCTTAGCCCTGTCCTTGGTGCCTGAAAGCAGAGGCTAACGCAGTGGTTGTCATGGTGACAGAGAGCCAGGCAGGGCTGTGGTAATACTGTAATGATAAAGCTCTTCTGGATGGTGCCGCAGTAAACACAGCGCCACTAGGGTCCCGTTAAGGAAGAGCGCAGCGCGCCGCCGTGCATGCAAAAATGCCTGTAGGGCTAATATCGGCTCTGACAATCTCCCGTTGGTTATATCACTTACATTCATGCACTCCCCCTCCTCCCTACCCCTCTTTATTTCTTTCTTCCTTTCTTTCTTTCTTTCTTTCTTTCTTTCTTGTTCTCTCTCTGTCTTTATTGCCCTTTCTCTCTCTCTCTCTCTATATATATATTGTACTCTTCTCTCTATATTGCCCCCTTCTCTCTCTCTCTCTCCCCTTGATTGGTGAGACTCAAGTCATTGTCTTCTCTCCTCCACTCATCTTTTCATCTCCTTCCCCTCCATCCGACCCGTTCCTTCCTTCACTCTCTTTAATTCATTCATCCATCCAAACACAATCAACGCTCTCTATCATCAACTTCCTTTCACAGTTCCTCTCCCTCAAAGGCCCCATCTCATTTGCCTCTCTCTGCCTCTCTCTCTCTCTCTCTGACTCCCCTCTCTTTTAAATTTATGTTGATGATCTTTCCAAATCTAATTTCAGAGCCCAGAGAGCGAGGGAGACTCTATTGGGCCTTGAAGGTCATTGGGCCACAGGTATTCGGCATGGTAGCTTTACCATAGGGAATTCTGCACAATAGGCTAATATTATAGTGTATTGTCATAGCATGGACATGGCTGCACACACACACACACACACACACACACACACACACAATATCACTGTGTTGCATTACCTTACGTTTATGATGCAGAGGGAGAGGGAGACAACAGAGACAAAGTGCCTTGGGAGATAAATAAGTGTGAAGTGGCAGAGCGCTACTCCTCCTTTTATCATCCTCCTCCACCTCTTTCTCTCTCTCTCTCTCTCTGTCTCTCCGCTCTTTGCCCATCCTTCACCATCGCCTCAATGCAGCGTTCATGTAGCTACCACTCACTATCTGCGATCGGCAAGTGTGCGCACACACCTCCCGTGCCCATAGGCTGTTTATCTCACTCCCGTTGTGAGTCATGTCCACACACACGTGCACCAGGCACTTATACTAACACATGTACAGGCATACAGATGCATGTACAGGCACACACACACACACACACACACATTCACACCTGTGTGCTCTGTATGTGCAGGCTTGATGAATAGCGTGAAGTACATTTCATTAATGGTCAAGCGGTGGGAGTAGTGTGGGAGTGGGAGTATCTCACTCCTATAGCGCACAATAGATCTCTGCTTGACACGCTGCTGTATATTTAAAAAGGATCGACTCTTGTGATGGATTGATCTATATTGATTTCGTGTTCACATCTACAGTTTTATCCATTGTGCTCTGCCGACTTGAATTACTGTTTCATTCAATTACTGAAAGCATTAAGGTCAATAGTACAGGCGATCTGATGATTCCTCAACTGTTCTTTTTCACACACTTTTTGCCTTCAGCTGTTTTGAGTAGCATACATTCTAGACACGCACAGTTTTCTTATGTAGTCACAGGCTAGGTAACAGTTTGCCTATCAAATCTTTAATGAGGTATACACGTCTGCAATTACACCATAAAAGTACTACGTTTACCATTGTTTCATCATCAGAAATATTGTATCATGGCTTACGGTTAGTGTAGTCAAACTAGTTACACCCTATAGATCAAAGCTCTGCAAGTCAAATCTCTCAGCAATCACAACTAGTGTCCTCATGGAGGTGCATTAGAGAATGATGGCTGAATATAACAACCCGGCAAGAAAAAGAAAGATACCTGGAAAAGATTGTGGTGTGGGTCTAGTTTGATAATGTAGATTTGTTTCAAAATTTCAGTTACTGTAAACTGTCTGTCTTTAGCCTATAGGCCCTTTGGTCCTAGTCAAATTCTCAAATGCAATGCGAGTTGCAGCTTGAAAAGCATCAGCTCAGTTAACCTAAACAAACAGTTGTTTTTTGGCGTTGTTGGCCACCAGAGGGTGCATTACATCACCTGAAAGCTCTTCTCTGTTGCCCCACACTGATTTAGCCTCATTAGACAGGTGTATTTTTACTTAAAAATTGTACCTAATGCAGCTTTAAGTCAGGCAGGTATTCATGTTGATGTAGACCCAAAAATTATACCAGATTTAACAGACAGACTGACCTGTGGGAAAAAGACATACCCAGAACTCACTCTCTCACTCTCTCCTTGTTTTTACCGCTATATGGCCCGTCTGTTAGCATTAGCCTTCAATCTTCTGAACTTTCCCTTCTCTCTCTTTTCTCTCTCACTCTCTTCCTCTAACCATCATTTCTCCGGTCCTTTCTCTCCTCTTCCTCGTCTTTTTGAATGTCCTCTTCGCTTGACACCTTTGGGATCATCAGACTGATGAGCTAGCTTAGCTTAGCATAGCCAATAGGACAGAGACGAGATACTTTCCTCTGTCTCACTAAAGGAATACTAAATGTTTGGATTATCCTGTCTAGTCTCCTCAGCTCATGTTTTGGTCCGTTTTTCTCCTCCTCTCTCTCACTTTTATAATGTTCTCTCCTTTCTCCTGAACCACTTTAACGTTTTCTTTTCTCCTTCTCTACACTGTCTGCCCCCCTCCTGTGTCTCCACCTGTGTAGCCTACATACAAGATATGATGTGACTGCAGTTTTCCCACTATTTTGTGTTTGCACGCACATGTGTGTATGTGCGTGTGTGTATGTGTGTTCATGTGTAGTGACACCATTCACCAGCTAATTAAGCAACGCAACATGAAAGCCTCACTTCCTCACTTCACATCTTGCACTTGTAAGCATCCTCAACATTTCACTCTTTATTACTTACTCCGACCACCACTACCATCCTCCTCCTCCTCCTCCTCCTCATTCTAATCATTATTATATTATTTACATCATTAACATCATTATCACGAACAACAGTAACATTAACATCAGGAATAGCAGTGTAACACTCCGGGGCAAAACTCTCCTCCTTGCCCTGATTTGTACATGTACAGGGTTTCTGGTGCTCAGCCAATGAGGGAGCGTCCTGAGCAGGTCCCGCTGGTACTATCCTGCTTCCCTGGGACAGGGGGGGCTGGTAGAGGGGTAGGGGTGGGAGGGTGATTGAGAACCTCAGTGTGTGTGTGTGCGTGTGTGTGCGTGTGTGTGTGTTTTCACGATACAGAGGGGGAGAGCACTGCAGCAATCTGAGAAAGTAGGTCAGACACCGACTAGCGAGAAACATGGCAGAGGAGAAAGGAGGTAGGGAAAGAGAGAAGGAAAGGCAAGGGGAAGAGGAAAAGGGGAGAGAAAGAGGGGAATGAGAGAGAAAAAAGACGGCCAGAGAAAGTGAGGGGGGTGGGGTGGGGGGTTTGAGGGTTTTGAGACCTGACAAAATAGAGACAACCAGAAAACCTGGAATCGACATGACAGATACTATAAATCACCAAACAATTTGGGGTACAAAGAGTTACTCCTCCAAAAATACTATCATTGCAATGTCCTGATTTACTTGAATTTGTGCTCCATGGTACCCATTCCACTTAACAAGGTCTGTGCAGGACTTTCATTAAAAAAACATGTATAGCTCAACATAACACCAGAATTAACATTCTGCTAATTTCAGAACATATGGATACCAATATTACAGCTGCCCCAGTTCAGTCCAGTGTGGGTGACATTGCCTTGTACTTCCTGACTTTCTTGGAAGGTCACTTGTTTGGCTAAATGCTTGTCAGCTAATCTCCACTAAATACATTGCCTCCGAGTCTTAAGTCTTCTGCTAAGTCTTTTTCTGTCATGAAGACACTTAGAGAAAGTATGTGTAGGCTCTCATCCAATTTTGAATTCAAAGAAAAGCTCAGATTGGAGAGAGAACCAAGCCACTGAGAACTGACACTGGTCCCTTCCATTTTTGCTTAGTTATAAGGCTTCCTCTTATATGTTGCTCTTGATATTACATAAGTGCATAACATTGAAAATACACAGTGACACGCACAATACACTGAGGGCACTCAGGCTTCTTATATATATGGGCTCCACTCAAGTATGAATTACCTCTCTCTTTTGCTCCTCTGGCCATGTTTGTGTTTTATTATTTATTTGATAAAGCACAAAGTATACTGCATCTATAAATACACTGCAGGGCATGTAGGAATGGACTGCAACAGGAAAAGACTGTGCAGTAGCCACGCACACACTGGTGTTATCACGCTACTGTAATTGATTCAGGGACAATTGAATGGGCCAGCATAATGAGCTTGGGTACATATAGACAGTAAGCTTGTAGATTGCACAGACGGCAAACGCTAGGAAAACCAATCGCCTCGGTGAGTGACGAAAAAGTAAGCATACCTAAAAGATTAGCACTAAAGAGGAAGAAGAAAAAGTCTATTCCTCTCTAAACTGAGTCACCCATCTCAATGAGAAAACAGCAGAGATCTCTGTGTTGAGACGCTGTTATAACTTAGCTCATTTTTTGCTTTCTGTCCAAGAAATTTACCCTGAGGAGAAAGTTTTGGAAGTGAAAGAGCAAGCTTGGAGCTGCCAGACATTGTAGTGTAGAAAGGATGCCACTAGCAGACAGGGCAACAATACAATACTCTCAAGGGGAGGAAAGGGTTGGAGGCAGCGTCCAAAATGCCAATAGAAACGTTTTAATTTGGCACTGCGCTTATAATGTTACTCAATCCTTTTTTTGGAGGTGGATTTTTTTCAATGGAAACTCGTCAAAGGCATTTTAAGCCTCACAGTTACCAACCCATTTAATTTAGTCTAAAACAAAAGTTCACTTCAAGATCAAAACTACTAACATCTGTTAAACAAAAGTATTAATACAGTCATTGCCTCAATACATATAGATCAACCTATAATACATTTGTGGAATTATTCCAGAATATACTAGTAGAGATTGAACATAAATTTAATAGTTTGGGTATCTTAGATACTGCTTGCATCTTGCATTTGTGAAATTGACCCATGTACCGTAAGTATCAAACCATACTTCATGCTTCACATGTATAAATAGAAAATCAACTATAGGTAATCAGACACAAGGTTAACAATGGCAGCAAAGTCATGTTTTGACACTTCTAACACAGAACACACTGAACTGTGGGTTTGAGCACGTGCAACATCCTGATTTCTTAGTCATTCACTGCACTATGGCATACATACTATCAATTATTAATTTGGCTTATCCTTACACTCCCTTTTATTTTCCTTTCCACTCCTCCATCATATCCTGTAACTTTCTTTTTGTTCTCCAGCTGTGTACCACCATTAAGGGCCCCTCCGTCTTTCTCTTTTTCTTTTACAGGTTTATGATGCGTGCCTTCTGGTTTTCCTTTCCTTTTCTTACACAACTTTCTCCTTGGTCTGTTATGTAGATGATTGTTACAGCTTCTCTCTGAGATTCAGAGGTAGTTTTCCATACTATAGCACATAGGCCACTTTGACTCAGTAGTTTAGCCTGAAGGTCAACATTTATAGCACTTCTGTGTGTAGTCAGGCTTCACAGAATACAGGGTTATTATCTCATCCCACTGAGAAATGCCCCACAGTGACCTGTTGGGGCGAACACATTGTTGAACACACACCACTTGTTTATCTATGTTGTTGGTATAAGGTGTCAAAACTCCACCAATTCTGCATTTTCTCTTTATGCCTTTCTCTTTGTCTGCCCAAATTTTCACCATTTGTAGCTGACTTACCTTGCTTTCTCTTTCTCCCTCCCCTTCCCATCCTCTCTCTGTTTGCTGTTTATTCCCTCTAGTATGTGGCATTTGGCTCCCTACTCTTCATCCTCATCTCCATCTCCACTTTCTGCATGGAGACGCATGAGGCCTTCAACACCATCTACAACAAGACAGAGAACGTCACAGTGGGCAACGTGACCCGCGAGGAGATTGTATACGAGGTGGTGACTGACAGCTGGTTGACGTATGTGGAGGGCATGTGCGTCATTTGGTTCACCATTGAGGTCCTGCTCCGCGTCACCTTCTGCCCAGACAAGGCTGAGTTCTTCAAAAGCACCCTCAACATCATCGACTTTGTGGCCATCCTACCTTTCTATCTAGAAGTGGGCCTGAGCGGTCTGTCCTCCAAAGCTGCCAAGGATGTCCTGGGGTTCCTCCGCGTTGTCCGATTTGTCCGCATCCTCCGAATCTTCAAACTGACCCGCCACTTTGTAGGTCTCCGTGTCCTGGGCCACACCCTCCGCGCCAGCACCAACGAATTCCTCCTGCTCATCATCTTCTTAGCCCTCGGTGTCCTCATCTTTGCCACGATGATCTACTATGCTGAGAGAATTGGCGCCGACCCAGACGACCCCACAGCCAGTGCCCACACCAACTTCAAGAACATCCCCATTGGATTCTGGTGGGCCGTGGTGACCATGACCACGCTGGGCTACGGAGACATGTACCCGGAGACGTGGTCAGGGATGCTGGTGGGCGCGCTGTGTGCCTTGGCTGGTGTGCTGACCATCGCTATGCCCGTACCTGTCATTGTCAACAACTTCGGCATGTACTACTCTCTGGCCATGGCCAAACAAAAGCTGCCCAAGAAGAAGAACAAACATATCCCGCGAGCGCCCCAACCAGGCTCCCCCAACTACTGCAAGCCGGACGCCCTGGCCATGGCTACTGCCTCACCCCAAAGGATCCTGGGAAACGTCCTAGGTGGGGTGATGGGGTCCGGAGGCATAGGGGGTGACTGTCCTCTCGCCCAAGAAGAAATCATAGAAATCAACAGAGGTGAGATATTTCAGATTTCATCTTAAGTTGCTCTATTTTGAGGACAAATAGTAAGCGCTGATGACAGCCGAAAGACAATAGACATCTGTGACCCTGAATACGTTTGTTTACTCAATATTTATTTTTTCTGAGCATCTGTTTGCGCAACTTTTCTCCTCAAGGGCACTGAACACAAATTACCCAGTCAAATTCTTCTATTTTTGGAGAAAGGAATGCCAAAGTCATGCTGTATGGCACACAGTTATCCAATCTGAGCGGAGTGGGCAAAGTGGCTGTGCACGATTCTGGGGAATAAGAGAATTTACTGATGACAGTTGCATGCACAGTAGTGGTGTGAGGGGCCGGGGGTCGGGAGGGTTAGAGTGCCAAAGTCTCACGAGACAGAAGTGGTGGTGTTAGTACTATCAAGAAGCCATGCATAGTTGATTCTGGATCCACCCTGGAGAAATCACTGGCCCATCAGAAGTCATGTGTAATTTATGATCAACTGGTGGGTCCACAGTTGCCTTAAGGCACCCATCTGTCAGTGAGGAACAAACACTGTGGAAGGAAAATGAACTCAATTATCTGTTAAAACAACTTAATGCATCTCAGTTTGGGTTGACTTCACACATTTCCTCTCTGGCATTACCAGTGAAATCAGAGAGATAATTTGGATCTCTGCTTGCATTTGACATGCCATTGCATCAGGCTTCACATTCAACAATAATGCACATTTAATACATTATTTTACTGCCTCAACTCGATATACTGATACTCAATATGTTTGAGTTATCAAAAAGTAGGAACAAATGTAGAGCCCACACACTCAAAGTTGCTCCCAAAGTGTGTTAATTTATTAAAACCTAGAGCGGCTTTCAGTGTGTAGACTCTACTTGTGTTCTTTATTTTGTGTAGCACCTGGTTAAGATTGAGATGTGCATGAATTACTCTGCTTGGTTACTTTTCAAAAAGCATATGTTGATTTTGTGGCTTTTTGAGCCTCCTTTTTTGTTTAAAATATCTATTATCTAATATCTATATATGTATATTTTATATGAATACTTTTTTCAGACTTTTTTCTGAACATTAGCATGGCGATGGAAATATTCCTATAGGGATTTTTAACCTGTCTGTGGTACTCAATAGTGAATTTATAGTGACCTTATGGTACTTGATGATATTTTAATCTTAAATCTATGGTATCACAATAATATTCCTATAATATTGCCATAGGGACATAATGTATATTAACAGACATCAAACTATCATGCATCTGCAAAGGAAATAATTGCATTATTTTCTCACAATTGCTTAATGAAATAAGGTAATACTCATTCGTACTTCTAAAACATTTGTCCGTGTTTGTGAAAGAAGTCACATAATGCTCTTCGACATTGTTTCCTGATATAACTGTCCTCCCTGTGTCTGTCCCCCTGCTTTCCCCCCCCATCTCTCTGCTCTCCAGATTCCAAGCAGAATGGTGATGCAGCCTCGGCGGCCCTGGCTAACGAGGACTGCCCCACCATCGACCAGGTGCTGAGCCCAGACGAGAGGAGCCCCGTTGGGCGAGGGGGCGCCGGCGTTACCCGGGAACGCTACCAGCAGGACCGCGCCTGCTTCCTGCTCAACACCAGGGAATTCCGTGCCACAGATGGGAATGTGCGGAAAGGTATGTTTCACCCCAGGGGACGGATACATAAACAACACACCTTACGTAAACAGATCCACACAGTAAGATGCCAGGCACGATGGCCTGTACTGATCCTCCCTGTTTATATATATACTGTATATATATCATATATGCCAAGTGGGCAGTTGCAGCCGGAGCAGATAAGTACACATGCATTATGCATACATGGTCAGATCCAAACATCTGGGAATGAATCGGTTGAAAGGGAAACCATACATATAAGAAATTAATTTTGGGAGACGCAACTGCGTTTATGAGATAGAAGGCTCCAATCACAGCTAGCAATGAAACACATACTGATACACACACACACACACACACACACATACACACACACGTATACACTTAGCTCTTCTGCTCTGCTCTATTTGTTTCCACCTCTTCACATTCATGTTGTCTGTTTCCATCACTGCTTGGTATCATATTTTATTTCTTCTGTCAGAGATTTTCTGTCCCTCTACCTCTCCTCTCCTCTTTTTTTCTCTTCTCTTCTCACTGCCTCGATCTCGTTGTCTTCCATCTTTCCGTGCTGTCTTTGAATTTTTTCTGTGTCCCATAACCTCACGTTCATTCATGCTCATAAATGATCTCTGTCTTTCTCTGTCTTCTGGACTCAGACAGTTGACCATGCATTAATTTACTTCTCGTCACTTCTGTTCCTTTCTCTCCCTCCTCTCTCTCTCTCTCTCTCTCTCTCTCTCCTGCCTCCCGACTTCCTTTCTATTTTGGCTTGCACACCCCTCCCCTCGTGACACCTTTTCTACCTCAACCTGCCCCACATTTCCCCCTCCCCGCTCCCTCTCTCCTCCTCTGCCCCATCTTTGAATCCATATCCTAATTTTTTCCTCCTATTTTTCCTTTGTGGTTCACCTTTACCTCCCTTTTTACCCCATGTGTGCTCCGTGCTCATTCTGAAAACCTGACACCTTGCTTCATTTATCTACTATTGCAATCCAACCACCACCACCGCCGCCAACCTGCACCAAAACACTCCCTCACACTCCTCCCAAACTTTTGACACCCCCTGTTGACAACAAACTAGAGGCAGCAGCCCTGGCACCCAGCCCAGACTCCCCTCTGACTGAGGATTGGTATAAGATGGAAGGGTCTCTGTTACAGCAGGACCTCAATGCAAACTCCACCTCCTCCTGGATCAAACCATAGGCCAACAGAGGTAACACTAATAAAATAAACAAAACAAAAAAAAACAAATGACAAGGAGCCAAGCCAAAATGGAGCCCTTAACCTAGTCAAGTCTTGACTGAAACCTTCTGGAAAATTTGATAAGCTCTCCATGGCGTAGCATGTCTTGCAGTTGCACAATGAACGTACAGCACACCAATACAGTAACACAGACACAGTGACACTTGTACTCACATTTGCACACACTATGCATGACTTCAAATCACAGATATACACCACCGTGTCCACTGTGTTGTGTCTACATGTTTGATGGAGTTTAACCTATCACCCCCGAGGAGTCTTCTCTGTGGCTGAAAGTGTGTTGTGAATTTGAATTATTACGTTAGGAGACTGATAAAAACAGTTGAGCTAAGGTTGGGTGGTACTTAAATTTGAATATTATGGTTCAGTATCCAGTTGCATTGTGAGGATCTTCATCTAATTTGAGAGGTATTTCATTCAATGAAACCTAACCTCAGCCCAATGTCCTGTATAACTTTGTTTCATAACAATTTTTGTGAACGACAATCTTGCAATTAACTGATCATTCATTCCATATCTAACACTTACTCATACGTAATGTACAAGATGTAAAAGAAAAGTTCTTTTGGGAAAGAAAATGGGATTACATGGCAATTTAAATCCAGAGTGGCTAGTGTGCGCATGTGTTTGTGTATACTTGTGTGAGAGCGTGTGTGTGTGTGTGTGTGTGTGTGTGTGTGTTGCAGTTAAGTCTAACGCATACAATGCAAGAGTGCGTCCATTATGTGTGAGCGTGCACATGCGCCACACGTCCAGTGCGACAGCAGCAGAAGTGAGAGTAACCCAGTATGTCGTGTCCTGTGTTAATAACCAATAAAACAAACACTGAAAAAGAGTGAGTGGGAACAGTGGGTCACCTTGTTGTCTGATGTGCCTCTGTGTTGTTGTTGTCTCTCTCTTCAGGTTGTGTCATATCACGCGTTTGTATGTGGGCTTATTCATTCTTACATGTTATACACTGTGTCCCTGTCTTCTCAAAGCCGTCTGAGTGTCGTGTTTGTGTTGTCGTGTGTGGCTTATTTTATTTGATTTCTTTCTGTACTGTGTTACTTCTTCGTGTTACTCTCTACCCCACTGACCTCCACCTTGGCATACTGCTATTCAGGAACTTTTCCCCTTGAAAAAATACACTACATTTTACATTAACTGATATGATATGTACATGCACATGTAGTCATGCAGAGGTTTGACCAACTATGCAGGCATTAATTGAATAATACCTACAATAACAATTGAGAGTACAATACATGCTCAAAGATAAGCATACTTACATGTACATATCATGTGTTTTGTGTAAATCAATTGGCCAGCATTGATAGCTTGACACAGTTGTGACACTGATTGCAGTGTTAACATCTTTCCAAGGTCTAAGGTCACTGGGGTCAGCGGAGCCATAAAGGTCAAGGGATAGTATCTCTGGAAACATGCCACGCTGAAAGCAAAACAAAACAGTTTTAGCCATGACCATGTGATGGCTCACTTCAGTTTTGTAAACAAAGCCAAATTGATTTCAATTACAATGCATCAGTTATTACAATGCTGATTTACAAAATACTGTGTTGTGAGCGTGTTATGGGTCTGAAACACTATTCCTTAGACCATGTAACTGTGCTTTCAGTGCCTAGTGTAGTCCAAAGCCCAGGACCTAATGTATTTGTACTGTGGAGACCTGGATAGAAGGCAAAAGCATTATGTACAGTAAGCTGCACTTGGTGACTGAAACACTTACACACTGACTGACCGGACAGACAGACAGACTCAATGACAGATTTGATTGAAAACCGGCTACACGCTGTCTAAGGTAAGCGAGCCTTGAGCTGTCCAAGCCCTTCACTTAGAGGTCCGTGACATTGCTTCGGTTTCAATGGTTCTTTTGTATAAACTGCAACTTAAGTGCCACAAAATCCCTCTTTAAAGCAAATCAGGAGTCCGTTGAAGAAAAGAAACGCCTCAGTCACTAGGGTGACACTCAATATTTAGAGAGAGAATCCCCCAACACTTAATCAGGGTGTTTTTAGAGGAGTGTTTTTCGGCTGTACACTATAACTCATACATTCTGGTTTGGGAATCTGCACTGGTCCTTGCTCTGTAGTCAAACCACTGAGTTATATGCGTTGAAGAGAGGGATTGTATTTAATGCTTACAGTAAATACCAAAGAAATTGGATCTGTCTCTCCCCCCTCTCTGGAACCTGATTCTCTAACATTTGATAGTGTCGTTATGTGTATGCGTCTATATTGCACTTCCCCAAAAATAGACCAACATGGCAATTCAATCTCACATGAATGACAATCGGTGTTAAAGTCGCCTGTGATTTAGGGGAAGGCGGGGGGGGGGGGGGGGGGGGGGGGCATCAGGGAGGGGAGTGAGAAAAGCACTGCGGGCTTTAAGCGGGCTGAAGTCCCTGTCCGCTGTTGAAAATAAACTCAATCAAGTTCTCCTTCTTGTTTTTAAAGAGGGATTCTCATGCTCTCTAAGACTGATTCTTGTGTGCTTCGGTCGTGGTTTCATTTGTAGAAACATGCTTAAGAAGTCTTTGCCAACTTATTTTGTTAGCTTCTCTTTGATTCGTGGCCATTTGACCTCCTACGCACCAAATGCAATATGCATGGCTCAGTAAGGTCAAACGGTCAGTCGGCCCTTTGATTGCCCACTCCCAATCACTCCTCCAGACATTCCTCAGTACAGTCTTTCTTTCTTTCTTTCTTTCTTTCTTTCTTTCTTTCTTTCTCTCGCCTTCCACTCTCTCTCTCAGTCTTTATTTTCCTTTCTCACTCTTCTCACTTCCTCACTATGTACGTGTGTATGAGTGCTTATCTTTTTTTTTTCTTTTTTAAAATTTCTTGGGAGTTTTTGTTAATTTCTGTCCCGTATTTCTGACATGGTGTCTGTATCTTCTTTTGGTTAAGTGTCTTGTGCAGTCTCACTGTGGTGTTGTTTATGTTTGTGTTGTTCATGTGTGTGTGGTTGTGTGAATTTTGTATCTTTTTTTGTGTGTAGGACTGAGTGAAAATTATTTTTAAGTGTCTTTTGTTTTGCTGTTGTCTTGGTACTGTCGTTGTCTGTTTCTTGTGCGTCTTAATGTCTTTGAGTTCTGTGCAGATGTATTTGGTTTTCTGTCTGTTCCCCTGTGTACCTCCGTTTTCCTCCATCACCTACTATCCGTCTCAGATGAATTGGAATGATAAACAAAATGATCAAAAAGCCTCTTGTTCATGACCAAATTCAGTCCACCCTATATTAAAGAAATTCACATTTTTCTGACCCCAAGAATAGGAATTTTGTTTAAGTCATTTTATTTATCAAATCCCACCACTCTTAAACCAACAGAATTTGTGCATTGCCATTTAATACAATTTTAAATTTTAACAAATAAATTAGACAAAAATACGCATATAAATAAAATCCTGATAGCTCAGTAGTGCACATTTGCTCTCCATCCCCATCTCATCTTTTTTTAAATGTTTCTTTTCTAATCAGATTTATGATGCATGTTTAGGTTAGGATAGCTTTTCAGTCAAATCATTTCTGTAGAGCTGAAAGTTTTGATAGTAGAGAATTCACTTACTGGCCACTACTGCCTATCTATTCTTTGTTTCTGTGCTGATGCAAAACGATTTGTTTGGTAAAGTAGATATTTATGTTCAGTGGAAAGATGGCAGGCACAGTACCAGAGGCTAAACCCAACTGAAAGAAATTGACTCAAATTTTACCTTGTGAAAACCTTTCTGGTACAGTTAGTTTGAAACTATGTTTTATGTGGTAACACTTGTCAGTGTCATCTTGTATCTCATTGTACTCCCTAAGTAGTCTGTGATTTTCCTCCACATTGTAAAATTGTATGTTCTACATTTTCCTGCATGTTCTAACTTCTGTAACAATACCGCTGTGTTTCCCACCATGTCTCTCCATCACAACACTGTGCAAATATTTAAGCCTGGGACAGATTTTTACCTTATTTTTAATAAAAATAGTGCATGATATATATGAAATATTGAACGTTTTCAACTGAAATGATGATAGCTGACGCACATACTACTGTACATGACCTAAATAACAAGAAGACACAGAACAGCATGTTGTGTAGTTTCCCCAAAAGACATCCCAGATATGTACTGAGCACATTGCGGCTTCTGTTATGGTCAAGAAGAGATCAATACATCTAATTATGGGTAACATGAGCTTGCACCATCATTAACAAGCAATTGATCTCATGTAAGAATATGATACAGTATGTGGCCATGCCTTCTGGACTCAAGAATAGCATCTTACCAGAGTCAGCAATTCCTGTGCTGAAGCCTTTTATAACGCTACCTAAAGCAAGCACAGAGCCATGAATTTATAATGCTTTTGTGAATTCTCACATGAATTTTAAGCATTTATGCTCCCCAAAACGGTCAAAGCAACAGCGGCGGTCAGGTAGTTCTTTGCCCTCTACATATATGCCACAATAGAGGTTATACCGGGACTATTAAAATTCTGTCAAATTCTGTCCTATATTTCGATCACACCTATTAAATTCCAGGATGTCTATTTTCTTGGTAAACAGTCTGGCCTGAATATTTGCACATTTTACTCTCTCTGTTCCTCTGTGTCCCCCCCCCCCCCCATCCCTCCACCATAACCCTCTCCCTCTGTGATTAACACTCATTCTCCATCCCATTCCCAGGCCGCCACTGCAGTGCAAGTGTAACTAAAGTCTGACTGTCGGTAGGTACATGCTCTCTCCATAGTGTAAATTAAGTGTGACTTTGGCTAGGAATTATGTCATCGTTGAATACAGCGACAGGAAGACTCGCCGTTTCCCCTGGTAGAGAATCCCACAGCACACACTCAACACCGTGTTGATGCTGTTGTAGATAGACTCACTCACTGTGCAGAAGCAAGTAGTAGACACTGACAGACTGCAGTGGCTCAGACAAAATTAACTCAGTTAGTATTGTTATTGTCGTTTGCTGCAACCTCTCTTAAGAAATATCTTGAATTTTACCAAGCAATACCTCTATACCTGGATTAATGTATGAATCAGCTTTTGGTAAATCACCATGTTACTGCCTACTCTACATCACATCATCAGTTTGACCTTTGATCTAATCAATAGACAGGACAAACTCTTTCTGTGTCATCCATACCTTTCTCATATTCCACCTGACAAGTGTTACAAATAGCTGGTCCCAGATTATATTACAAAGTGCCAAATAAAGGACATTTACCCAAAGGGACAGGTCCTGCACGTAAGCGAGAGTTAAATACTATAAATGTTATCATCTTTGTTCGTGGTATTAAAGTTTAGTTCGGTTCGAAACATAGTGCTATTAGATATTTTTTCACGTGAGCAGTGTGTATGCGTGTTCCTCCTCTCTTTCTTTCTTCCTCTCTCCATTTTGCATGCTGCATGCTGATTTCTGCTTAGCACAAAAAAGAAGATCCAAAGGAATTTCTGGGTAGTATCAAAAAGCTTTTGTCGTAGCTTGATGTACGGGGTTGCCCGACGCTATTTTTGTGAACTCCCGCGTTTGATGCGTACTTCAAATCCAAGGGCCATTCGTCATTGGTAATCAAAGGTAGCACATAAGTAAAAGTAAAACAAATGCTTGATAGCCTTAGCACTGAAAAGGACTAGAAGTTGGCAAATAGCATTGCTAACTTTAATCCCATACAAATTGTAACTTTTCATCAGCTGACTTAAAAACCCTCAAATGAGCTGTAGGGACATTAGCGTAACAGTTTAGAACACAACTAAGTGCTGAATTATTTTAATGTTTTGTCCTATCTGAAATCTAAAGATCTACATTTTCCTGTTTAAAAATTGTTCATCTACTGTGAAATTAAGAACTGTCTAAAACTACATTATCAAAATTTAGGCCTATAGTATTCTCCTTCAAAGATCAGTCTGGGAATTTATTTTTTAACTTATTTTAACAGCAGAAGTATAACTTGAAGCTACTTGACTTGCCTCATCAAAGCTCCAGCACTGAATCTATTGGATGCAACAACTTAAATATATTACACATTGCCATTTTTGAGCCAGAGAAGTGAATTAATCAGTATAGGTTAGGTTAGATTTTTGTGTTTTAAGATAATTTTTTTAGGCTATATCCACTGAGCATTGCTTTAGTAGTGTTATAAGAAGGGATTAGGTTGTTTCTGCATCTTGTCCCTCTTCCTTCTTATTGTTGCCCCTAAACACTGATACGATACAGGAAACCTCACAAACATGGCTTCATTCAATCTCTTGACATGGTCTACATTTTATAGATACAATATAGGAGTCGTCAGGTTTGCCTAAAAGGGAGGTTTGGACAAAATGCTTCTGAAACTGAACTTAAGCAAGGAGCAGCGACTCAGATTGGCCAGACGGCGCTTTAGAAATGTTTGTGTGACGTCCAGCGTCTAAGAAACCCGGTGAAAATGCATCATCAATATTTTACTGCGTTGCCTTCCGACTAATGTGCCTGAGCTAGTCAGAATAAAAAAAGAGGACTTTTATTTATGGTTGACTCGAGTGATGCTTAATGTAGAGTGGTTGAGTTGGCCACTGTGCACTACAATGTTGCCACAGTAAAGTTCTTATTTTTCCATTTCAGCAGGAAGGCACAAAGGGCATCATACTGTACCAATGGGTGTTGTTCTTTGTTGTCTGTTTGTGGGTGTCGGCCTCATGATGGTTGGAGTTTGGCATAAACACTTAATATGACTTGATAATTTTGGGTCACAAGCTGTGTTAGCATTACAGCTTTACAATAATTTATACAATGACATTTCAGCTAATAGTGCACATTCCTAACAAAGACCACGCAACTCCACCCATTATTGGTCAGTTAGCCATTGTTAGGGCAGCCATCTACTACCTACCAATGGTGCTTTCCACTTCACTTGATCCAACAACACTTCGTCAGCACAGCACTATCTTCTCTCTGGCTGCTCCCTGCAGGGGGAGTTCAACGTCTGCATGCTTTGCCCTGTGTTACGCACCAGAAATACAGAGGGAAAGGACACAAAGGCTGATGTGTTGTAACTTAGACACAATTGGTTAGTGTGTACATCCTTTCAGCAGTGCAGTATCACTTGCACAACTGAATTTTGTCAGTAAATCAGTCTTACCGTGTGTCGTTTCCCACTGTACACGAAATGTGAACTGATCTCCATTACAGGATGCGATTACCGGGGACAAGAAGTGATTTTGAATGTAGGGAGGCCATTTTTGTGTTGGCCATGTGAAGTTGTCAGGAACCTAAAGCAGAAGCACCCAATTTTTTAATTAAAAAATGAGACAATAAAGCATAATGCACAGTTTTGTTAGTGGTATTTATTTAGGCTCATTCACCTCAAAACTTCATTTGGTCAACACTCATGTCAGTGATATCTCAGCATTGTGTATTTGCTGCTGTGTGTTTGTCTAAAACTGTATGGTTTTGGCCGAGTAGTTGTCTAAAACACCTGAACATAGACTTTTCGCATGATTTTCACATGATAAAATGTCGGGTGCTTTATTCAACTGGCCTACTGTAGGTGTTAAACTTCTGATTATCTAAGAACCTTTTGCTTTTCTGTTTTGAAAAAAAAAATGAATGACATAAATCATAACTCGCATTTTCTTGTTTTGTCCTGTCTTGTCTTGTCTTGTCTCTGTGTCTGTCCTCGTCTGTCCTTTATATGTCTTTAACATTTTATGATTTCGTAACATTTACAATCTTTTATCCTCAATTTATTCTTTTCACTAATGTGCTCCTTTTCATTTTGATTTCATCTGATAACATCCTAAACCTCATGTTCATGTTTCAATGCTATGTAACCTTCACGTAACACTCAATCTACCTCAATATGGGAATTTTGTCATTACATGTACAAACATTTCAACTTATGATTTCCTTTTTATTTGGACATGATATACAACAATAACCTAATACAATCAAATACAAAATCGGGCAACGGTTACCACTCTCTCCTTAAAGCAACTGGCTACGAGAAATCTCGCAGTCTAAATAACATATCGGGAATGGCTGGGTCGTCACTGCGCCTCGCTCCTATCACTAGCCCCCCCTTTGAAACCTATGAGGCCCCAGGACCGCTGCGTCGCTGCCGCTCCCCCATCCCCTCCATTTTGTAGCAGAAAGGAAGCTCACTGATTGGATGACGAAAGATGCAATGGATTAGCTATGGACAGAACGCATTGATGCCTCCAGTAGGATTGTACACAGCGCAAAAACAATAGCAATAACATAAAATGATCTTGAATGTAGAGAGAATGACCTCTTGTCTTGTGAATCCAATGGTTTATGATGCATGCGTCAGGTTAGCTGATGGGGTCAGTTACAAATTTTAGCTTTAAAGATACATTGTTATTTTGAATTACTATAAAAAATGTGCAAAAAAAATATTTGGATTGGTTAGTAAATGAAATAGCATATTATTAAAGCTGAAAAAAACATTATGAAAACATGTGCACAGTTAGGTTTTAAAACTTAGAACTAAGTGTGTAGATGGATATCTGTTTTTGTGCTTTTTGGACCAAACAAAACTGAATTCACAATACTGTCCAGAGATATGACCATGAAACAAGATACCTAAATTCATTTAGCCAAAGAAAAAAAATACATTTATAGATTAGATTGATGTTGAATAGGTTTCTACTTTATTTGTCACATGTGAATATTAATGTATGTACAGTGTAGACACCATTTTGGTATTCTTCTCAAGCTCTTAGTAAAAAGAACAGACCCTAGAAGTCTCAGTATTAAGAACTAACATGCATTCAGCGCTTCATTTTGTATCACTTTCGGTGTGACGTCATTGGACACTTTGTGTTGGTAGTTTACGGCAACACAGCGAAGCGATGTCAAAAAGATTAACACTTATGTCAAAAGCATACAAACGTACAAGTACTGTACCATAAGAGCTATCTCAGCTGTTAAGCATCCCATGGCATTAAAAACATATTAAAATTGTTTTTCACATTGCTATATGATCCCATATGTGCAATTGTCCAAATGTTACCTCACAGTGTAGAGGCGAATGCTGATGAGGTCAACCATGTAAATGAAAGATAGTATGGTGATTTGAGAGAATGAAAATGATAGCCACTTGAAAATTTAACACAATAATTTAGAAGATTTTTATAAGTACAATAAATGTACTTATCAAGTTATATGTAGATTAATACAGATTTAATTATAGACTATACTAGCTATCACAAATACAAGCACTTTACTAACAGTTAATGTTACTTTACTAACATTTAAAATAAAAAATGAGCTTGCATGTGTGCATTCTACATAAGACACAGTTCATATTACAACACATATACTGTAGATCAAGCGTTATCATTATCAAAAACTGAACATGTGATTCCAACCCATAGTTGGCTGAGCCATCATCAAAAATATTTCTAACAAAGGATGTTTAGTTTTTCTAAATATCTGTTTTGCTTCTTTTTCACTTTTTGTTTTCTTTTTTACTTTTTCATTATTTTTTGCTCTTTGATTTAAATGCAGTTAGTTAAAAAACACTAAAAATAAAAATTACAAAAAAAAACAATCATTATAAATACTAAGAGTATGACAATAGTTACAATATGATGCAAACAGATGAACATGTCAGTCAACGAATCAGAATAAACACTATCCATTTCTTATCTCCTTTAAGCAACTTATAGCTTTTTATTGTTTCTAAAAACGTCCACTGAGGTCTTCCCTCAGATTGCCATCCTCATATGAAAACAGATATGATTATGTCAAAAGATGAAGCAAAAAACATTATAAATTAATTACACATATTCACATATGCAATATACATGCAATATTACATTAATGCTGGAAACATGCTGTGCACATACATATGTAAATATGCAAATCTATTTTTAATCTTGAAAATGCACAGACTTATTAGGCAGTCTACTTATCTTTGATTTAGATGTTCATGATCTAAATGTATTGACAGTATTACAATGACATGAGCCATTTGTCTTGTTTTGATTCAAGTCGGTCTTGTCTTACTGGTCCTATAGACTTTTTGATGTTGTAGCTGCCATTTTTAGTTTTATGATAGTAATAATTTTAGTTTTGTAATGGTTTTATATTTACTTCACTTGTATTGGTAATGTGTATTTCATTGTAAGGAATGACTTTTCTGTACCACTGAGTGTCTGAAGAAAAAATATTTGTCAACAGAGGAATAATGTTTTCACTGTCATTAAGTTCTTCAACAAACAGACATGTAGTATGACTTCTCAAATCATGAGGAAAATTTGTAAGTGCTTTAGAACTAACAAATAATAATTTACAGGTGTAAATGCAGAGTACTTGGATAATGTCTTTAGGGACAGACATGACATATCGGCTCCCGATTCCACTGTCCTTACTGTAGCACTCCATGTTTCTACAATCAGAAAAGTGTTTCCATTTTGTCTTCCAGACCCTTAAACTTCCTGAGTTTAGATATGCAGTATTATGATTTAAGACGAAAGCTATGACATGACTTGAATGTTTGCTTGAATCTGTTGTTGACAGAAATGTGAGAGGTTTGTAAAAAGTTATAGTTGAGTATCTCATTCATGATAGATCATACGCTTACACTGCAAGAAGTAATGCTTGCTAGGCTTCGACTGATATTGGTTTGTGAAGGGTGGTACCGATATTTATAGGCTGAGGTTGCTGATATTTTGTACCGATACTCAATATCTTTACATTTGACCATTTTCATGCCAAAAAATTACAAAGATTCAGTGTTTCCCCCAGAATTCTATTCTTGGCAGGGTGGAAAACCTCTGAAACAGCATTCAGACCATCATGGGACACTAAAACTCTCCAAAGAGACCCATAATAATGATTTTTTTAGATAGGTTACCAGCTCCTTAAGGCAGAGTTTCCCCTTCAATGGAATGGGAAACATAGGTTTTTACATGATGAATTAATTTGCAAAATGATTATTGAACAATTAATGAATGAATAATTTCAGTGCAGGTTTTTTTAGACACTATTTATGTAGCTGTGGTCTGGGAGGAACCTGCTTCATATCGGAGGTGGAAGACATTCATAGGCCAATAGCCGATATTTAATAAAAGGCCAATATCGGCCCAATATATCATCAAACATATATATCGGTCTAACCCTAATGCTCGCTCATCATAAAAACACTGAGTCATCAATTTGATTGTTAACAATTTAAATGGATCCACTACAGTGTATAGTAATGAGATATGTTTTGCTTCAAAAAACTGTAGCACAACATATCATGCTGTATAGGGCAAACACAATATTGGGTTTGCCTCAATTTTAGTATAAAGTTAGCATTTTCGCTAGCATCACTTCTGTCAGTGCACAAAACCTCATTAAACCTTTTGAACGCACACGCATACTGTATGATGTTACAGTGTGTAGATCATCTGAATGCTACTGGTTTGCCACTTTATTTGGAATGTACTGTATATTTTCTGTAAAGTCAAAGAAAATGTCCATTCATTTATCTGCAATGGAATGCTTTTCTTTAATGTTACAATCAATTGTCAATGGGTTATATAATTGATAATGGTTAGAGGAATCATATAATCTCACACATCACCATTTTAGTTTTAACATTTGTGATAATAAAAGTACTGTATTTGTTCATATTAGCAATGTAATGTATCAAAAGGGATCAGAGGAATGTCCAAACTTTGTTTCATTTGGGACTGAAAAGTCATATCACATTGTTGTGGCCAATGCAAATCACCTAGGACACTTTGAAATAAACATTGTTTAAATAAACAAAACAGGCAGATGTTGAAAGTGCCTCTATGAGGCCCCTGTAGGCTCTGATGTCAATTTAGGAGTTCATGCAAACTAGCTAGATTTAACTAGCTACACCTTCAAAGCAATGCTTGATAGGTCAGTGGTTATAATTGAATATGTACATATCTGTATCTACACATGTGAATACATTAAAATCATATGAAATGCATATTTCTACGTATACTTTGTCAGTGTGTGACAAGAAGTTTCATGGCAACTGATTCTAATAAGGTGAAAAGATTCAACTTATAATTCATTGGAAAAGCTTATCCTGTGAATGACTAAATTCATCTGGTTGCCAAACTAACTAACCTGACTGAAAGAACCCGGTTTAGGGGTTATGCATACATAGGTATGGTGCCTGTGCATTTTCAAAAACAATGTTGTTTTTCATGAATTATGCTGTACCATTTCTATATCATATGGTGGATTTGTGTGTCTGATTTCAAAAGCGTAACATTATTAATTCAGCTGTAATGACAACTTACAGGGAAAATGTTTTATTCTGAATTAGTTCATGGTCCTGTCTTGTTTGTTTGGGCAACATATGGAGTCTCTACATGGAGTAAATGCACTGTATTTTATTGAATACGAATGTAAATATAAATATAGAAATGTATGAGGTTAATCCATCCTGAAAATCATGGCCAGTACATGTGCAGCTTTGAGAAAGAAACATTACAAAGAGACTTTCTTTTGGTTTGATCCACTCAGATATAATAACTAATGATACCAACATAGTAAATGCAGCTTTAAACAAATTCAGCAGAATCTTCATGGTGTGGAAACATACTGCAAGTACAGTCTTCTAATTTCTGTGATGAAAAGGAGACTGTGGCTGTTTTCACTGTGGCTTATTCTATTATCAAAGGATTACACTAACCTTTCTGCAAAAGCTGTTTGATTAACTTTTAATTGTGGGATGAGAAGATTGGTAGCAGTTACACCTTTGTGGGTCCAGTGTTTTGAGTGTTATGGCGTATATGCTATCGCTTTAAGACAATTCCTAAGATAGCTTGTAATGTCAATTAAATACATAGTGTGCTAAATGATTAGCATGGACTATAGCAAACTAATTTGATGCTGGACACAGAAAAACTGCTACCAGTGTTTTTGTTGCACAGATAAGTTGATCAAAGAGCTTTGCTGAAAAATAGGTGTATTCTTTTAATTTAACACCAGAAGAAGCACAGTTGATCCCATTATTCTCCTTAATAAAGCCACATGAAATATTTTACTCCAACCCTACTATCTATTAAAAAATAAATGCAGGCTCAGGTCTTAACATTTTTACTCCTTAACCATTAGTGCTACAAAACACTTCTTTTTTTTCTTTTTAACAGTCAAATGGGATTTAGGAAAACATATACATTGTACAACTGGCCTTTAACAAAGTATGAGTGGTGTCTTACAAACAGGTTTTCTCTGCAGAAAAGAAGCTATTACACAATGGAAATTGACAGAAGAAGAGGGAGATGAAACGAAGAGCAGATGAGAAGAGCTAAAGTGGTAGCAGTGACAAAGGATAATGTTTGTGTTGTGGGTTGATGTTCAACACTCATGCTGGTGAGACTGCAACAGAAGTGTTTAACCTATCCATAAATAATGCACCATGCCAGCACATGTGATATAAGAATTGTTTTCCATAACTGTAGGTGAGGAATTAAAAACCTGCTGTTGTTGACAAGCATTTTCTTAAATTTGCATGTGTGGGCATGATGGCTTTATTGGAGGTTTAACGCTCCTGAAATGGCGTCAGCATACTGCGTAGTTCCACTGTTTGCTTTACTGTATAATAATTCCTATTTGAGATGTGCAAACTTCAAAGAATAGCATACAGTATGTGTATGTGTGTCCGTCTGTCATAAACTGCCATATACTGTGCATGCGTCATCCAAATGAAACTATTTGCGCGCACACACACATGTACACACACCATATACACACACACACAAGCACATCACTGAAGAATTGTTCATCTTCTCTTTGATAAATGCTTTTATTTGGTCAAGAGCAACTTTTCACTTCAAAACTTGATGTAGATAAGCCACTCTTGTAAAGAAGAAGACTATATTTGTTTTGATTGTTGGGAGCGTGGAGAGCATGGTGCCGGTCAGGTGGCTGGCGGCTTGTTTCATTCAGTTTATTGTTTGACTTTCTTAAAGTGTCAGACACCAATTTTACTGTTGCCATTTATGTTTTTTGTCATTTTAGGATATTTTATGTGCCTGCTTTCCTGTCTGTATGTTGGGGGTAGACTGTTACTGTAGTTGTACTAGAGTTGTCATTGCAGTTCAAATTTGTGCATTTCATTCTCACATGCACAGTTAACCAGCAGTGTACAGGTAATGGTAATCCCTGATTATTTCCCTATTGTCCATAATGTTAGTTACATTGAAATGAAATGAAAGAATGAAACCATTTCATGGACATTCATGTAATTGGCTAATTCCAATTATGAAAAAAGTAAAATTGTCAAATGACAGTAGAGATTGGTTTATATTGGTTATACACTGCTATAAATCAATCTAAACAAAATGCTAGCTGTTAATATTAAGTTTAGATGTACTCAATTTGACAAAACATAAGTAGAAATGCTCTGTGAACTGAGTATTAATGGTTTTCTGTTCTTGTCTTCACAGTGTTAAGTTTCTAGCATTCGCCTTCTCTCTAAAGAAGAGTCAGTTACCGGTAATCACAAATTTGCGGCGGGAGCCACATAAGCGACAGGTGTGACACGGATGGACAGTTTAAAGGAGATCTTTGGCGTGACAAGAGAGAGACCAGAGGTTAATCATGAAAAAAACAAAACATGTGGTCTGCTCCTCACGTTGTTACCAAAGCAGCCTCTCGGAACTCCGACCACACTTTTGACAACCGTCTGACTGACCACATTTTTTTTTCGGCAAACTGACTGAGCATTGCACTGACACACTTTGGGAGAGAAAAGGACTCCTGATAACACATTCCAGATGACATCACTTTGACAACAACATATTTGCCGTCTTGTATGATGACCAACTACAGTACCATCTACAGTGCTGAACAACTGAGCAACTTAACAAGTTTCCGAATAACCACTCGTCTTCACAAAGGACTGAATGAACAATGTAGCATCTCTGCTAACATACTGTAGCATTTGTTGGCTGGGAAATAACTTGACTTAATCCATCAACAGTTTGAAGAGAGAGGAATTTATGCATTCAAGGGATCTTTTAGATGTCATTTTCCTCTTGGGTTCCTTCCTTATAAAAATAAACAATATAGACTACATGAGAGACAAAGGATCGGTCTTTCTCATTAAAACACTCAACATTCCAAAAACTGTTGGATTCTGTAGAAAATAGTGAAAAATAAGTCAAGTGATATATGAAATATAAAATAAGACCCATACAATAGTTCCTCATTCAAGTTTATAACTTGTAGAGCAGTCATGCTTGCCGGTAAATCTTTGTCTTCCATTCACTTCCATCAGATTCAAAAGCACTGCCCTCCCCACACATACTGAGATAATCAAAAACCGCAGCACTAATTGTGAAGATGAATGAATGAAGCACATGTAGCATCAACTCAAACAGGTCTCGTATGGCATTTCTATTTAGATTCACATGAAACATTCACTAAAGGAACTTGGTGGGAAAAGACTTGTTCTCTTTATCTCTCATGTACTGACATGTACGTTCCCCAGAATCCACGTGGGATACCAAAGGTCCTGTGGCATGCACTTGCTGGATGACCTTCTGTAATGTATTGTAGATTAGGACGAATATTCCAGTTAGGGTGAAGTCTGAACTCGCCCCGATTCCTGCCATTGCCTCTGTTTGATACAAAGTAGAAAATATCATTCCTCTAAAAGAACTCCAGAGTGAGTCCTTTAACTGCCACTAACAAAGCCCCCTCCCCTTATGCACATGTAAAAAACACAACTGTATTTCCCATGTCTGACTGACATACTGCTCACATCAATCATGAGCAGTGCACAGACTGATTGAAGGAGACAAAGCTCAAAGTCCTAGAGACCGTTGTCACTCTTTCGTCAGTAACAAGAGGGGGGGCCTAGCTAAATTACAAAGGATGCCTCTACCACAAGGACACTTTTTATGTCACATGAAAGTGTCCATTAGCTGGCGATTCAGTGCTATGATTTTGAAAGGGACCAATCAGACAAACGTTCCCCCTAACACAAAGGCCTACACTGCCAATCAGGCACAAGTATCCCCAGATGCATACTGCCCCATCTCTCTCTTGTCCCCCGTGCTGCCAACGACTGCTTCAAGGGCAAGTCGACATCAAGATGAGGATGGCCCACCAGGGGAGCCCCTGAGCAAAGGGGAAACTCAGAAGAAATGGACCAAGTGGAGTGAAAGCAAGTGAGGAAGTGTACAAAGAGAACAAATCTATATTTTGATAAACAAATCAACTATTCCATGGCTTCAGAGGAGGTTCGTTAGCAGAAAGGGGGCCAGAATGTAAGAAAAAAAAAAAAATCAGATGCAAATGTGAATAGCAAATTTGGCATCATGAAATGGAGTCAAAGTCTTGGGGAAAGATGGGAAGAGAATTTGTTTGTCATGAGGGGTGGGCAAAGGTGAGAGTCGTTTTCCCCACAAGCACTGGAAAAGTGTTTTCTGAAAGACAATGAGCGATGACAGACTCTTGCCTGTAAAGAAAGACATGGGGTTGACAAAGGATGGACGCTGAGATAAACAAATGAAAAAAAGATAATGCATTTTTGTAACTTTGTTTACCAGCATGACTACTCTGCATGACTGTCTTTTCTGCAAGCCCTTAGTTGAAGACAAGGGTGCTAGAGATACAAAAAATATATATAAAATGAATTTAAAAAAATGTTATATGCAATTAATGTTTTAAAAAAAGATTATAATGAAAGAGAAGAGCTATATTTTGTTTTGAAAAGTAAAAAAAATGTGAATATTGAAACATGTATGTTTGCAAAGTACACCCTGAACTATGTTTTGTTTGATGAAATCTCTCTGCTACTACTGCCCCACATTCCTCATTCCAATGTTTTGGACCGCTGCCATTGTTTTCATTTGTAATGCATCGAGCAGTATATTTTGAACACCACACCATTCAATCAAAAGCGATCATTCAAGACTTCACCAAACTATAGCATTTGTGCAAGGGATATTACCCTTTGTTATCACTCGCAAACTCCATGTTTTCCTCCCTTGAATCATTTGCACAACTATCGTAGCAGCAGCAGCAGTTCTAAAACAACAGCTCTCCATACTGCAAGTTTGACTGGTTGATTAATATACAAAGTTTGCTTTTTTCCTTTGGCAATAATATACAAGAGTTGTCATATGATTGTAGCAGGGCAAACGGAGATCCTCGTGGATGTCTTCGATGCCTCATTGTTTAGAGATTTGTAAGGGTCTTGGATGTCCCATGGCAGGATTTTACTGGGATAGGCAGTCCTCTTCCACTAGTCCTCAGGAGAAAGATGGGAGCAAGAGTTGACGTTATCCAATAAAGACCAATGACTGGTTACGAGCGATACTGTATTGGCCAATAGTCAAGAGAGATTTCAGGTTTGCATGGAACCAACTGCCATTCCAAAGTTTGTGTGTGTTCTAAAGGACTCAGGTGTGTTGATGGTGTGTGTGGATGTAGGTGGTTTGCTATTTTCTTTCTTACATAATAAATTCTAGTATATAGATAACGATAATGTGAACACCTCACAGTGATGTGTAAAAAACGCATGCATTATGACTTGATTGTCAATCTCTCGAGGGGGAACACAGTCTCGACATATCCCCTTAACCTCCTTTCGTTGTTTGTCATGAATCCAGTCCTGATAACTATGAACACTGTGCCGTGTCGTAGAGCAGCAACGTCTTCCTTCGAGAGGCAACTGAACACTACTCACACTCGCAGTGTCAGCATGAGTGTGTAGAGGTAGCTCGTCTTCGTTATTAGGTGGTCAGGTCTTTGCATCCGTCATTACCCATGGAGTTACCATCGTCCAGCTGGCCAGTTGGCAGCTCACCACAGCACACAACACAGTCATGCAAGCACCCATCAAAAAGACCCAGAGCTTCCAAACTGATGTCAGTGAAGTACTTCAAATGTTGAGCGAAAGAGAGGGTGAGAGATACCAGTGGCCACCGAGGGGAGGTTGATGTAGAAATATGTGTTGCGCAAAAACGTCTCATTGTTGTAGGTCAAAGGTGGGCTCTCCAAGCACCTCATCCTTGGTTGGTAGTCCAGGTGAGGGTTTAGGCCCTGGCTGGTCCAGGGCTCAGCTCAGGCAGCTGAAGAATGGGCCTCTGTCCATCCCTAGTACATTACAATTGGAGGCTCACCAGCGGATGAGACTCAAGCGTGACGTAGACTAGAGAGGCTATTCAAGGATTCTGTTGGGTCTACACTGGTTTTACAGGGTCTAGAACTTTTGTCTACTTACAAAAATGGTCTGTGGGATTTTTTTTGTTCTCTTTTCCCTTTAAAACTCTGATTTCAGTTCCCATTTTAGAAGGCATTAAGCAACTATGGCTTTTGGGTGGGGTCGCAAAGTGAGACGCTTATGAATATTTCAGAGGTAAACTTCCAGCAATGGTGTGCACACTTGCAAAAACTCTGTGCTTCACCCAGCAGTTCACGTTTGGTATGACAAAGTACTGTCATTTTGTTTTCTTTCCCCATTGTTGATGTTTGAGTTTGCCATTGCTTCATTCTCTACATTGTGACTGCCCTGCCCACTCCAGGCTGAAAAAGATGTCTTTCCTTTTCTATTGCGTAATACTGCCATTTGATTTAGTCATGTTGAACAGAATGAGTTACAATGTCAGAGTGCTAAGTCTGTTTTATCTTTTAAAGAAGCTGTTTGCAAGCCGTTATGAAAATGTTATCAACATGGGCTACATAACACTCGCATAACCAAAAGAACAAAAATGCTTTACATGGTAAGCAGGTGCCACTGTTAACCATAAGGCTAGTATGTGTAGTTACAATGCACATAACCTCTCCAGGTGTTCAGAAGGTGTTATGTGGCCCTTGTGTTCCATGGTATCCCCCATCTTATCCCGTTCCTTTTCTTTATGTGCCTGTTGTTTATAACCAAAACATTCATTGATTTCTGTTTATGGTTTTGTTTGAATTGAGGATATGCAATCTGCACCACTAATGCCACTGATCGACACTTACTGTATCCTCCCAGATGATTGCAACCACATGTATAGTGGCTTTATGACTTGCTATAGACTGACTTAGCAAACACATTAACCGCACAAAATTTGTACATTTATGGAATTGATGAGAATAGAGTTGTTTTAAAAGAAATGTTATTATCACAGTGGATAGATTTTTTTAAATATCTTATTTTAATTTTAAAAAATGTGATATTATGTTTTTGACACATCTCAGATTTTAACCCTTAATTGATTAACACTCCAAGTCATACCAAAACACATACATCTAATATTATAGACGAACATCATGCATTCTCGTAAGCATTCCAAAGATGAAAGATGTATGTTCATTTTACATGCCATCACACTATATAAAACAGACTTAGGTACTAGTCCATTGTACTGCGGTCATAGGAGGAGAGTAAACGGGGAGAAGAGGTGGTCACTGGAGTATCTGGTTGTGACTTATGCCGGATTTTATTTTTGAAATGTTGGAACACAAAGAACAACTCATCAAGAACTGTATAAAGTATATTTCAATGGAATGTTCATGATCTATCTTTTTATATTTTGAAGAAAAAAAATAGAAACATATCAATAAAGTGTCATAATTGAACATATTTCGACTATTGAGACTTAAAATGTATGAATGTCAATGCGATCTAATGTGAACCAATCTCCATAGCAGCTTGAATGAATAACTGATTAACAGTCATGAGATGCTTTTTCAAAGACATTAAAATTGCTTAAAATCATTGAAATGAACTTCAAATAAATGAAAAAGTGATATCAATGGTGTGCCAGTTTGTGTCAGATTTCTGACTGATAAACTGTGTTCCTGTGCATATTGGATGAATTAGTCTGATACTGTACCATGCAGTATTGAGCGTCATAGTCATCACTATTCATTGGCCTGTCATGAACAAGATTACTCAATACAATGAATATGTATTGATTGATATCATTTGATTTAATTTGAAAACAGCAATGTAATTCTTCAATACCTTTTTGAAGAAATTGACAGGTGACAGATGTATTTTTATTGACATTTCAAAGGTGTCAGTATCTGTCAAGTTCCCTTCCTCTTTGCCAGCGAGTGACATTGTGCCATCTTGTGCTTCTAAAATTAAGATTTATAATGGCAATCTATAATTTTGAGCTCAACTGTAACTGTGACACGACATCTGAGAATGATGAGGTAACACTTAAGCGCTCTCCCCTGCAGTGCTCAGTATCAAATAGCTGTATCTGACCTATAGTGTAAGGTCTAATGTCTTTGACACCAGACACCAACAAGTCAATCCAGAAGGAGCTGTAATATTTTGTTACCTTATCGAGTACATGAGGACAAATTGTTACCGTTTTTGGACAGTCCCAATACAGTCATTAAGGTCAAGGGACAAAAAAAGGGGGCAAAACAAAGGGAAAGTACACAGAGTGGACAAAATAACAGAAACATGAAAAAATACTTTAATTTTGAAGTAACTGAATCACAATTATAATGGCAGCAACTTAGGTGAGTCATATTAACTTGAATGCCAATTAGCAGTATGTGTCAGGTTCATAGGAGGTCTGACAATGACCACTTTTCTATGAGAGTTTTCAAAGCAGCATGAGGCAACTAACAGAATTCAAAAGAGGCCACATAGTTGGTGCTCAAATTGCAGGTGCATAAAAACTGCAGAATTATTTTATGTGGCAAGGGGAAAAGGTGAAACC
Source organism: Centroberyx affinis (assembly GCF_046629955.1). Taxonomy (NCBI): domain Eukaryota; kingdom Metazoa; phylum Chordata; class Actinopteri; order Beryciformes; family Berycidae; genus Centroberyx; species Centroberyx affinis. The sequence goes on along the minus strand of NW_027279316.1, from coordinate 219,653 downwards.
ATATACAAACTAAATTGGCAAAGAGGAACAGTGGGCGCAAGGCGAAGCCCATTGACAAAGATGAACAGACACTTAACAGGATACTTGTTAAATGCCACAAAACATATGGCACACTTTGGAGCTAAGACTGTTCCCTCATGACGTTCCCATATTCAAAGCTTATAATACCCCAATATACACACTGCTAAACAAGTTCAAGAGTGGTTTCATGAACACTGGGACGCAGTCCAGCGCCTTCCATGGCCCCCAATGACAAAATCTGGCTATCAATGAATCTTTATGGCAAGTTCTGCGGTATATTTCCACTTCTTTTATCGGACCATTTTATTGGAAATAGTCCAATATCCCACTACACACAGTTGAGAACAGCAAACTACAGAGCGTTGAAGGTGTTGCTAAGGCAAAGAGTGGCCCTACTCCATATTAAATTCTTTATATTCATATATGTATGGGTGTTTCCATTATTTTGTCCACCTGGTGTATATATTTCTAAGCTTATTTTTTCATTAGCACCATGACACAAAGGGTCATCTGATTCATATTAAGTAGGCTAATTCATTGCATCATTGATGACATGATATGTTTTGCAATGTGTTATGCGGTAGCCCAGTGAGCAGTGTGTTTTTCTGCATGTGAAGGCAGCCATGAGGAAATGTCGGCAGAGGCCTTTCTCAGATTTTTCTCCTTTGTCAATACACCACTTCCCTCTGGTGGTAATACGCAGTCTTGGCAATAGCGTCTGCATTGGTGGATTCACATGGATAAAGAGTGCAAGCAAATAATCAATCTGAATGTTTGCATGATTCAGTCTTGGCATTAGTTTATCAGTCATTTGTTAGTTTGTTTTCATTACAAAAATAATTTTACTGTACATGTGTACATGTACTGTACAAGATCACTACATCCTCTATATATTAGATATGAGAATGATTTTTTATTAAATCCTCTTCGGTAACACAATTCCACGCTGTCAAAGGATTGTGTTTTCTTTGATTTTTAGAAAACGTGGGAAATTTGAGAAAATTTTAAGAAAATGGCTTTTGCAAAATATTAATCTAACCAACCTAACCAAATTCCATATCAGTGGAATTCCCCTTTAATTCATGATGAACCCAACCAATTTCAATGTGATCTTTTGCAATCAAACAGTTAATGCTGGGGACACAATTATTTTTATTACTCTAAACAGCCACTTTATTATTCTAAACAGTTGTCTCAAATGCAGGAACAATGAGCTATTAACACACACACATTAACACAGATAATAACACAAACAGATTTGACTTAATGAAGGACAGTGTGGGACCTCTTTAAGCCCTGCAGAGCGCCATGCTTGTTAGAGAGGGTAACACCAGGCAGCGCCAGGCAGAGGGGGGGTGACATTTGATAGGGAGGGTGAAGGTTGTCTTAGCCCATAGCAAAAAAACGGTGGGAAAGGACAGGGAGGGGTTGGAGGGGTCTAGCAGAGATTGAATTTCAACAGGACAGCATTCCCGAAAAATTTCAAGACGGACAACGTGAGACAGCAAGGGACGAGACACGATCGTGGATGTCCCCAGAGAAAACAAGTGGGAGCACAGTTAGCGTACAACCTGGTGTGAGAGGTGAGCTGGAGCGGTAGGGGATCTGTGGAGTGTCCATCATATCTAGACAGCCAAACAAAGACTTTGTGTGTAGGACAGACGGACATGATGACAGAGAGAAAGACAGACAACCTGATGAGCCACAGGAGACAAACAATGTGACTTTTCATCCTGCCATTAGTCTCTGTCATTGGCTGCTTTACACTTAGTGAGTGACTCTTTTCATCTTGCTAATTATGCACTAACAGTACCTGTTATGTCTAATATTTTGGGGTGCATTACATTGACTAGTCATTTTCACAGTTCACCTTTGTTCTTGAAAAATAAAATAAGTTAAAGTAACATTTCTGTGAAATTTTAGAGGGTGTCTAAGCTTGTTTTTGAGTGAAGGTCTGTGTTTTTCTCTGTGATGGAAAGTATTTACTGAACAGCCAGACACTGCCGCAGTATCTCCCCTTCAGCCATCTGCTTCTAATGCCATCTGTAGAGTTTTTTCATCATAAAAAGGCTGTAACAACTGCTTACTTATTACTCTTGTAGTAAATCCATTCATGGAACTGTCACTCTGGTTTCAGACAGGGTTCGACCAGTTCAGGCCAGTTGTTCTACGAATTCAGAGGGCAGTGAAGTGCAGAATTCCCTGGCCTAGGATTAACAAACAGGAATGGAGAGCAGTGACAGAGGGGGAGATGCAGGAGGAGGTGGAAAGAAAGATAACGATGGGGAGAACGATAAACACCTGAAGAACCAGCTCAACACCGAGGAGAAAGGAGAGAAGGAGGTCAAAGTGAACGAGAAGGAGAAGAAGGAGAGCCGGCGTTCTGGGTCGCTGTGGAGGAGCGGATGGGCGTTGAGTGAAAGGCTGGCCATCAATGTCTCAGGGATGCGCTATGAGACTCAGCTTCGCACCTTAGCCCAATTCCCTGACTCCATGCTTGGTGACCCCCGACGGCGGTTACGATACTTTGACCCACTACGGAACGAGCTCTTCCTGGACCGCAACCGGGCCTGCTTTGATGCCATTCTCTACTTCTACCAGTCAGGCGGGAGGCTTAGGAGGCCTGCTAACGTACCGCTGGACATCTTTATGGACGAACTGACATTCTACGAGCTGGGAGAGGATATCATGAACCGCTTCAAGGAAGATGAAGGTTTCCCCAAAGAGGAGGAGAGGCCGTTGCCAGCCAACGAAATCCAGAAAAGACTGTGGATGCTGTTCGAGCACCCTGAGTCCTCGTCAGGTGCACGCATCATCGCCATCATCAGTGTGATGGTCATTGTGGTGTCCATCCTCATCTTCTGTCTGGAGACACTGCCCGACTTCAGGACCGAGAAAGAGATGCGAGAGGTAGGGAATGTGGAGAAAGTACTGTATGCTTGTGAGACAGTCTCAGAGGAATATAAAGTGAGGTGTCAAGGATGGAGCGTTGAGAAGTTTTCAGGGTTTTGAAATTTCAGGAAAGTGGAGTGGATGATATTGTGAGAGGTGACGGTAAGTATCTCCCTTTTAAGAAACTTGAGGGTAACTTCAGCAAATAGGAAGAACTGAAGATGTCATTGACAGAGTGAAATACTGCAATTTCACTTTTATTAAATTAAACTTTTTTTTAAATTTTGTACTGAATATGTTCGGGGTCAAAGGTGTAGGATGGATAACAGAGAAGATAGATGAGGGCAATGTGTCATTTTGAAAAGGGCATTTCTTTTGAACCAAACACCAATCAGTCTTTTTCCAACAGTTTGTATGATGGATCCATGTTGAATATGGAACTAATCCATTCAATGTCACTTGTTAAAATAGAGCTGTGAAGTTCTGTGACTTACTGCTGAATGAATTTGTAAGAAAGCCCAAATCAAACCTGGATGTCCCTCATGGTCTTGAATGGGATGTGTGACTACATGTGTCAAATGGAAACATGATATCAGTAACAGCAGGTGTTTAGGTAAACACACACTTGGTGAGTACTACAGTGTGTTAAGAGGAAAAAATATTGACATGGAGACAACTATTGGCCAATATGGTTGGAAGCAGACCAGAGAGAGACACAGGAAGGCTTATGGCGTGATTATTTTAGTCGGCTGTTAAATTTGATACACTTGGATTGAGGGAGGGTACAGGGTACAGGGAAATGGGTGGAGATTGGAATACAAAAAAAAGGAGAGAAAGGAAAGGAGACAGTCAGGTGTGTTAACGAAAGGTCGTACAAGTGACCGAACACATAGCAAAAGGTGAGCTGAGACCTTCCTGAGGCTTAGATCTAGAGACAGAAAAGGTCTCATTGAATAAGTGACATTCGTTGTGTCATGTTAACACATTCCTCTAGGACTGCTGCGCTAGGCCCCGCTGCCTTTGCACAAGGGAGCTGCCAGGAAACTACTGTAACCTACTCCTGTCCAAGTCAGCGGCAGTCCCAACCGCGTTGGCAATGTTGCGCGGCTGCAGTGGCCAGGGTGATGGGATAGCGATGAAGGTGGAGATGGATGGGGAGTGGTGTAGTGGGGCGATCTCATGTTTCTCTTTGGAGATCTCAAGGGGCTATATATAGTCTTAGGAGAGCCCTAGGAGCACATCAACACATAGATAGTCCGCCTTTATTAATAAACACTGTCACCGACCTGCTACTGAAAGTCATGAGGAATAAGTTACTGTAGATTTGAGTGAGCCACCTTGTAACTTTGATTTATATTACATATTGCGGCATGCTAGAGATCTCATTTTCTCATTCACACCATCCTTTTTTTTATAGTTTATGACTTGATGGAAAATGTAAGACACTTGGAACAAAACAGCCAATATACAGTGCTTGGACTTACTGACAGGGAAAAATGGAAAGACAGGTGGACTGACAGATTGGCATAACTATGATTGAAATGTGAAGCCATACATGTCAAACGGTTTTATGATGTTGGCAAAAAAATTGACTCATGAGATGGTGGATCATATGTTTCTTTTTCATAAAATTGATTACTTTATCAGAACATCACAAAGATAACATGTCAGAAATTGTTTGGAAATTAACATACAAGTAAATAGGTATAGCATAAACTAAGTTGGCATTCGATTTGGGGGCAATCAACCTGTTTTAAGGGAAAATGGACAAATTGAAATTCACTATTCTCCAGTTTGAAGAACGTGTCTATAAAATTACAGTTGATTCTTGTTACTGTAATACTTATTGGCTACATTTTACAACTACATCTTTACTTTTTCCCCTGTCCTCTGTCCTGTCTCCTCCCCTTCAGGAATACGTTTACAAGTACCACTCCTATCCAAAGAACATATCAGAAACCATGCCCCCTCCGCCCGGTGTTTTCCAGGACCCCTTCTTTATGGTGGAGACCATGTGTATCTGCTGGTTCTCCTTTGAGCTCCTCATGCGCTTCGCTTGTTGCCCCAGTAAGCCGCGCTTCTTCAAGGACGTCATGAACATCATTGATTTCAGCGCCATCCTGCCCTTCTTTGTCACGCTGGGAACAGAGTTGGCCAAGGACAATGACGCCACTCCAGCCACATCCTTGGCCATCATCAGAGTCATCAGGTTGGTGAGGGTCTTCAGGATCTTCAAGCTGTCTCGTCACTCCAAGGGCCTCCAGATCCTGGGTCAGACGCTGAGGGCCAGCATGCGCGAGCTGGGCCTGCTCATCTTCTTCCTATTCATCGGCGTCATCCTCTTCTCCAGCGCCATCTACTTTGCCGAGGCCGACCACACTGACACATCTTTCGTCAGCATCCCGCACGCCTTCTGGTGGGCGGTGGTCACCATGACCACAGTGGGCTACGGCGACATGTACCCAGAGACGGTGTGGGGCAAGATGGTGGGCTCCATGTGCGCCATCGCCGGTGTGCTTACCATCTCGCTGCCTGTGCCTGTCATCGTGTCCAACTTTAGCTACTTCTACCATCGCGAGACTGAATGCGAGGACCGGACCGAATACACCCACGTTAACACCTCACTGTGGGAGGATGAGGAGCCGGAAGGGGAGGACACAGAGGAAGGGGACGGGGATCCAGAGGGAGATTATTATGCCATCGAAGGCATCTGCAACCCTCTGAATGGGACTCTGTTGGGTGGACTGTGTGCAGGGCAGAGCAGAGAGTCCAGAGGGGGGAATATGTATCTAAGAGAACCACTAGTTACTCAGGTGTAACAGAGGGGGTGACTGTGTTATGCACCCTTATCACAAAGACATCAAAGGAAAAAAGACAAAATGAATGAAAGAGAGTGAATAAAGAGGAGTTTATAAGTCCAGAGAGTCTGGTAAAAAGTGTGAAATGAAATCATAAATATAACACTAATACACTTACTAACACACCAGACAACCCTTAATTGCCTTTTAATGTTCTTACAGTGTTCATGATTTCTACAAGGGTCGGCATTGAAAAAAACAAGAGTTGTCCCTGAAAAGCCAACTCTTGTATGATAGAGTTTCAAATAAGCAAGAAAGAGAAAAATAAATTACTGTGAGTGAGTATTACTTTCCAGGGTCATGATATGAATGAACCGATGAGCTGTAAATGATTAATCCTATTAGCTAGTGTTTGGAATGAAAACAACTTTGTGAATTTCTGTGCCTTGAAACTATAATGTCTTAGTACTGTCACTTTGTGCCTTAATGTTTAAACGGAAGCAGATTTATTGGCAATGTGGATATGTCATATCAGTCATAGAAATCAGATTAAATAGATTAAAATAACTTGTAAAGTGATCATTTCTATAGTTTTTGCTTATGTGCCAGCATTACCATTCACCTGAGATGACTGGCATAACCTTTTTAAAAGGAATGTATAGCACCATAGCATCACTTGACACATTGTTACCCACTGGAGTTAAAAGAGGAACGTTTTGATTGCTAATGCCAAAGGCCTGTATTTATCTGCTGGATTGTGAAATAATTGTTTTTAATAAAGATTCTATTTTATTAATTTTCTTAAAAGATGCAAAGTTATTTGTGTGTACCCCGTGGTGTTGAGGTGTTGAGCAGCGGGGCGATTATTTGCAGAAAAGAAATAAACTTATCCTGGCACCATTGCGCAAGGATAAGATGGTGTCAAACGTAACCTTTTATGAGCTCCTGTTTGCAGTGTAGGCTGTAAATGAAGTGCATTTTCTATTTGTTTGGCATGTTAAAAATCCCTTTGGTCATATTTTGTACAGCTGATATAGCTTGACCTTTGCATGCTGATTTACCCAGGAGATGTAGTTTGGAAAAGACATGTAATCCATCTTAAGCAAAACAAGCAATCAACTGCCAAGTCATGTAAACTTCACAGCCACAAAATTGAATCAGTCACAAATGAGCAGATAATTACTGGGATTAGTGGGAAAGTGTCATTATCATAGGAAGAGTGATCTCACAAGATCCTGCGCAAGACGCCACTGACAGGAATACTACTGGCACAACCCTTCTTAAATCAGTACGCCGTTTGGTATTGCACTGTTAATTTAGTGTATGAGGTATATGTAATACATTAAATTGGAGAACAACAATTAAACACAACTGTTAATCACAGTGTCCTGACAGATTGAGTTTGTCTTTGACTCTAGTACGGTCATGACTGACCTTTCCAGCAGCTACAGTAACCTCCAGCAGCATTGCTCTCAAGTTCACTGGAACACATAAGCCTTTCCACCACAACAGGATGATGACGCATGGACCGGTATGTGTGCTAACATTGCTAGTGTAAGTTGGCTTAATATTTTGTTTCGTTTGTTCGTTAACTGTTAGTAATTACACACTCAGTGAATGGCACATTTTGGAGAAGCATTTTGTCTGCTCTTAAAACTGAAATAAACAGTTTGTAGGAGAACAACCCTGAAACTCGATAACCTGGAACTGCTTGCCAATCAAACAGAGCCAAGAACATCATGTCATTAAATCTAGTTAGGCCAACATGTAAACTAAATGCCATAACCTGCCCTTATCAGTCTGTGTCAAAACTTACAATATTGTCCACTGACATGACAAATATACATGGAAATAAAATACATAGAATTTTCTACAATTTTTGTTTTAGCAAACATGTAGCCTATAGTCTTGGATGAAGTGAGCTATGTGAAGCTATTACGACTTTTTAAATTATGAAAACTGGGCTTGCTGAACCAATCAAGAAACAGTCAGAAGTCAAGGTGAAAAAAAAGTGTTATGTTATGCACAGCTTTTTTATGCAAGGTTTTTCAAAAGAGGAATTTCAGCTGAGAGGCCAGGCTGGTAACATTGATCTAGGTAAGCTAACTAGCTAGATAGCGATCTAGTGTAGCTACCTACTCTAATGTAGCAACAAACTACAATTGATACATTCAAGAACATTCACATAATGCAGGTTGCAGGACAGTGCCATTGGCTTAATACATTTATACAACCAAAAAACTATGTTTCAGGTTTGCCCAAACCAAAAGCTACAAAAGATAGATAATTAAAATCACCAGATGGCCAAGACAATATGTGTTCATGACTGGGCATATTGTTTTATATCTGTCAGAACAGCCACTTCTTGAGTCAAGCCCTGATAAATATCATGATTTATTTGTCCACTAGAGAGCACTCCAGCCCACACATACAAGACTCAGAAGCATGTTTCCCAACTCCTTTCTCCTATGAGAGCTGTGACAGATCAGCAGTAATGTTAGGACCAGCCAGCAGGTGTATTCTCCTTTAACTCACTGAATTGACCTATCCTGGCTTGTTTTACTGTGTGATATATCATTATCAAATTGCTTTATCATTGCCTCAGTGTTTGCATTTATACTCTTAACTGTGTTGCAGAAGTGCAGAGATGAAACTAAACAGTTTATTATATCATATTACATTTATTTGCATTCAGAAATTGTATTTTCTTTTCTGGTAGTCATACAGAAATAGTACATTCATAAGTTCCTTGGACTTTCCACTCATGTTACATCCTGAGAAAAGTGAACACTATCAGCCTCACATGCCAGAATATCAAGATCAACATGATTTGGCAACATGGGCCATGTTTTATTCATATACACACATTCTGTCAAACTACTAATAATGAGCTCCCAGAGATAGTCAATATAATTCAACTTATAAAAGACAATATGAAAAACACAACAAATAAGTTAGAATAACATTATCATCTCAGATGTTGAAGACAGAAAGGATAAAAATTCAGTATCATCATCCTGCACTGCAGAAATGGAATTTAAACTAATCAACACCATAATTTAACTGGAATCTAAAATTAAGATCAAGTAATCTATACTTTCAACCAGGACAACGAAGTGAGATTGTATGAATCTACAAATAGACTTATGGAACCTGTGCAGTGTGGAATTCATTTTCTGTGTTTCTCCTTCATCTTTACTTGTCCACTGAGAACTGAGGACTGACCACAGAGTTTAGGCCCATTCCAAGAGGATCATCTGAGTCCATGTTGAAATTTTCTTGGGTTTTTGGTAGCTGTTCAGACACACTCTCCACTGTCAAAGTATTCCTGAGGGGTAAGAATCGAGTAAATGGGAGGTCGTGCCGCTCTGGGGAATGTTTTGATGCCAGTGACACAGGAAGCCCATGGTGCGAGGAAAGGAAACGGGTGTATCCATCTGCCAGCAGCAGCTCTCTGAAGGTGCAGTCAGCCTCTGTGTAGTGGCTCTGAAAATGGCAATGCAACATGTGGGCGAATTTCTTTTTTGCTTTGTTTCTCACTATATCAGTACTTAAGTATTAAAATGGATCTCAGCCAATTGTTATGAATTTGTCCAGAATTCCATGACTAGAGAGATAACAGTGAAACTACGATAAAAAAAGTCATTCTTCTACGTTCTCTAATTGTGTTAACTTCTTGTAAACGAAACAATGATGAAGTTTAATCATTCATCAATAAGCTGGGGACCCCCTGGAACCCTTTCAAGAACCCCTGGTGGTCCCCTGGACCCCACGTTGAGAACCACTGCTTTAGGGTATTGTAGTTCTAGTTTGCTTACCTGTCCCCTCAGATGGCCTCCACTGTCCACACAGAGATAGAGAGACGATGACAGTCCCTTGATGACTATCTGACCGGGTTGAACTGATCTCAGCTCCAGCACACCTGGAAACACAGAAACATAA